>NC_079165.1:88526968-88536968 GCF_947568905.1 Ostrea edulis | reverse complement strand
TTGATAAGTAATTTCTTCGCATTTATTACATGCATTATTGTCATGATTGTAGCAAATACCTGTATGCATAGTTTGTCTTCGCATTTTCGTCTAATATGGGTAGAGTGAAAAGGACTATCATATAGACGTATTTAAGAATCCATGCCAGCTTTAAGTAAGCCCTGTTATTCTACAAGTCATGACCAACCTGCCATTGTTAGCTCTTCTGAGAAGGCTCAAAGAGCTAATCATATGGCCATATGTCTGGTGTGCGGTGTGCGTCATCTTTTTGGGAAAAGGGCTATATCTCAAGAACCCCTAGGCCAATTTTTTCAAATTTGTCACAGGGTATTCTTGGCCCAAGGGCTTTCATTTGTACTAAAACTAGGGTTGTGACCCTTTAACAAGGGAAGATAATTAGGAAAATGCAAACAAAAGTAGTGGTTGCTAAAAATTCTTCTTCTCAAGAACCAATGGGCAAATTATCACCAAACTTATGCATAAGAATGAGGATAGGTTGTAGATAAAAAAAAATTGTTCAAGGCATCACCCTGGGGCAAAGGTTGTGGTCTCAGTGTCACTTCAAAGTTGACCTTAATTTTTGTTTTGTTAAAACTTTGATATTTTGCTTAGTTTAAGAACTATGATCATCAAATTTTGTCAGTTGATGCATCTTAGGACCTAATATTATGTTGTTTCAAAAGTAGGTCATGGTGACCTATTTTTTAAATTTCGCAGGTAATTATTATTAAATGGGTTTTGATGCATATCTTAGACACTTTCGAGCGTGTGATCATCAAACGTTGTCAGTTGATGGATCATGGGACCTTACAGTGCGTCATGTAAAAAGTATGTCACCATGACCTACTTTCTGAATTTTATGGCTAGTCATTTATGAATACATTTGAGGTTGTTATTTCAGATACCGAGAGGTTTAGAATCATCAAACCATGTAATTTGATGCGTCTAGAGGCCTCGAAACATATTTATAAAAAGGTAGATCATAGTGACCTACTTTTTGAATTTTGCAGACATTCAAATTTCACATTTTCAATTTTAAATGCATATTTTGGATATTATGAAAGCTAGGATCATCAAACTTTGTCAGTTGATGCATCTTGAGTCTTCATAGTTTATTGATCAAAAAGTAGGTCACCGTGACCTACTTTTCGAATTTGACGGCTATATTTAATATTTCAGATACTATTTGACTTACAATTATCAAACTCTGTCAGTTGATGCATCTTGAGTCTTCAGAGTGTGTTGACTAAAAAATAGGTCACCATGACCTATTTTTTTTATTTTGACGGCTTATATTTGAATATTTCAGATACTATTTGACTTACAATCATCAAACTTTGTCAGTTGATGGGTCTTGAGTCTTCAGAGTGTGTCAACCATAAAGTAGGTCACGTTGACCTACTTTTGGAATTTGACGTTTATATCTGAATATTTCAGATACTATTTGACTTCAATTATCAAACTTTGTCAGTTGATGCATCTTGAGTCTTCAGTGTGTCGACCAAAAGTAGGTCACCATGACCTACTTTTGGACAGTTACATTTAAATTTTCAGGTACTGTTTGAATTAACATCATGAAACTTTGTTAATTGATGAATCTTGGTTAGTGAGAATTTTTGCCTGTTCTACAATGTATCAGAAGAGCGATTCTAGGCCCATGGGCCTCTTGTTCTTGGATGACTTTATCGAGGAAGTAAAATTCTCTGATCACTGGTCACAAAGCATAGTACAAACTAACAAAGCCTTATGATCACTGACCTATAAATTAATAGTGGTCATTCACTAGTCATGACCAACCTACTTTTGAAATGTGATGACTGTCAGCTGAAAGTTTTTTTTCTTCAGTTAGACGTCTGAAAACATCTTACAATATCCAGATTGATATTTAAATCTATACTGACTGACATGTGTATAAACAATATACACAGCTTTGAGGAGGGCATGAATATCGAACTCTTCAAAGCAATCGCATCTTCATTACGGCAATATCCACTCTCAGACTGGGAATTTTTTTAAGGGCTTCATAAAATTCATCTGTCCTACAATTCAAGTTTAAGTGGAACATTGATGAACATTAATCGTGAGTAAGTTCGCATAAATATTCTGTCGTATACAGCAGACATGTCATTGACTGTACATAGATATCGACCCCCATGGTTTGATTGTCATTAATACTTTATAAATATATATACGCATGCTTACTTAATCCACTTCGTCCCATGGGGGACATAGGGCAACCACAGTAGCTTTCCACTTTTTTCTGTCTTGGGCTATTTTTTTGGTTTCTCCCCATGTTTTATTGATGGCCTCTACGCCAAGTGTTTTTCGGTCTGCCCCTCTTACGTTTGCCTTGTGGATTCCATATATACGCATGCCACCTAATGAATTTAGTTATTCTAGACTTGTTACACTAATCTTATGAACAATTAGTTATAACATCAATTAATGTGCAATTGTCGACATACTTCTATTAGATATTGGTTCTCGAAATAAATCTATATTCTGTGTGAATTTACACAATAGTTATAACCATAAGATAAGGGCTTTCCTATTCTCATCTTGAAATGGTAATGATTTGAATACGACATTCATATGCATAGGCGGATCCAGGAATTCGTGAAGGGGAGGGGGTCTAGCACTTGATCTTTTAGGTACTTTCCACAACCTCCACTCCTACTCCATTTACACCATCTGCTGGTGTACACAACATCTTAAGGAGATCTTGAGACAGTTTTTTTAATGGATGAAAATGCTTAGTTTATTTACTAAATACTAGACTTGTTTCCATAGTCACTCTAATCGTTTATGAGTAAAAATGGCAGTTAGCTATAGTTTACGATCAAAAACTATAACTAACGAATGTTAAACACAGGGTTTTTTTTTTTTTTTTTTTTTTTTTTTTTTTTTTTTTTTATAATTTATTTATTTTTTTGGTTACATACAATACATCAAACACTTACACAAACATACCTTTCATACATGCATACATCTCCCTGTGGTTTAGGTTACTTGCTGTACAATAGTGAAAATAATAATAATAACAATAATACATGTACTAAAAATAATGAAAAGTACATGCAGTAATAATTAATCAATTGCAAAAATATTTTCCCACTTCATCCATATTTTATCAAAGTTATGTATTTTAAATGCTTGAATTGCAGCATATTTCTCTACATGATATTTAAACTTTAAGTGACATAGTAATTCAACAAGATTTGGTTCTTTATTCTGCATTAAACAGATAAATATGTATTGTTTAGCATATAGAATTATAAAGTTTATAGCTTTATTATTTAAAGACAGTGGAATTTCACCAAATATTATATTTGACACATTAAAACCAATTCTTTCTGAAAATTTTCTATATATATGAAGACTTAACTCACTCCACAATGTTTGGGTCTTATTACACGAAGTAAAAATATGTGTTATTGTTTCAATATTACTTGTACAAAATCTACAGAGATAATCTGTTTTAACACTAATGTTTTTCAAATAATAACCAACAGGAAGAATTCTATGTAAAATTCTAAACTGTAGCCACTGAACAGAAGAATCACTAGATGTTTTGAAACAAATTTTAAACACATCTTGCACTGAAATATCATCTACTCCATATGAAGATAGTTCAGTTTTCCACTTGCCCATAGAAGTTGGGATATCTTCTTTTGCATTTAAAATATTGTAAATAATATTAGAACATCTTTCATGTAATAAAACTGGTTAAAAAAATATAGGCATACATGGATTAACATTTTGTTTGGTTAAGTGTCTATCAATTGACAGACGTTTTAAATATCTTGAAATTGCAGTAATAATGCTATTGTATTTCATTACACATACTTCTTGAAGATTGTATAAACACTGAAATTTTTCTATGGTATGGAAGTTACAATCAGTATCAAAAAAAATCTTCAACAGCTTTAATCCCCTTTTCATACCATTTCTCATAAAACACAGGTTTTCCCGCAATTCTAATATTAGAATTGTACCACACTGGAATATTATGAAAATTATTTTTAATATTTGGAAGATTTTGACTAGTCTTCAAATAAAAAAACCAAGCATTAAAAACATCCTTCCAAAATGTTAAACACAGTTTATCTGATAAATATAGTATCACAATTTGTGAAACTAGGATTAACAATTGTGAATTATAGTTAACGAATGTAAATTATAGTTTACAAATGTGAATCTGTATTTATCAGCAAAATCTATTGTTAACGTTTATTTAAAGACAGATAAACTTGGATTAGCATTTGTAAACTATAGTGTACAACCGTTAAATATAGTTTTACGGATGAAAACTATAGTTGACAAATCGTTAACTATAGTTTACGGTCCGTAAACTATAATTTACAGTCGATAAACCTAGTTTATCAACTGTGAAACTATGTTTAGCTCATTTCAGTTGTGAATTTGGCGTGCCATAAGAGTATGTTATTGTCAACTGAATAAAATGTAGCATGTGCAGGCACTGTGAACTCAATGTGATTTTAGTTTTAGGATATATACCATCAAAACATACAATATCATGTTTATGCATATATGAAATACATGTATGTGATTTGAAATTATCTTTAATAGAATATTTAAGGTTTTTAATCATTAGAATCAAATGATCAGACATGGAACATTAAACTGAGTTAAGTACTAGCACAACATCTTTAGAGAGTATAGGAAGACTCTATACGTACATGTACATGATGTTTTTGACAACCAGGATATTCTGTACAGAAACCCGTCGAAATAACATGAAAATGAAATATAATTTCTATGTTACAGTATCATCAACTTTTCCCCATCTTTGCATAGGGCCCTGGCATCGCATTTTTCAATTGGACTAAAATCAGATTTAGCATTAGATCTTTTGATCCACTCACGCACATAAATAGGCTTTCACTATCCGATGCGGGCGGATCTAACATCTACTTTTAAAAGATTGAATTAGCGATTGACCAGAATCAGAATTAGAATCAGAATTAGCAAATTTTGTATGAAATCGCAAATCTCTCTCGATTAACCCATAAAAGAATAAGAATTGTGTTAAGTTTTGTTGAGTTAGCGTGCCCCCGGAAATAATTTAGACGTTTAGATTGTGTAGATGGTTTCAATTATAGTATCTCCTTGCGCAAGCGCAATGATTCGTAAACATGGCAGAAGTGACTTTTGAGTGGGAGGTAAACCAGTTACTAGGTTTACGGATATTATCCTCAGGTAAACTCGTGAATTTTACAGGGTGGCTTCCTCTTTTTAGAACCAATTCTTGCAGACGATTTCTTTCAATAAATTAAGCTGATAGCCATTAGTAACTTACATTTCCTTGGCTTCGAGCTTCGCTGGCTTACGCTACCTCATCATTGCAAAGTACTCGATCATTTGTCCTCGAGCGACTCGAATCTTGGATCACAGATAAATGAATAAAAAAAAAAAAGCTCCGGTAATATATCACATGCATTAGTAAAATCTTTATCTTTAGAGAATGCAATATACTTAAGTATTCCGACGTAATATAAAGAAGGCGGCTGACCCTCCCCCTTTCCGTAGAGCATGATGAACTGTATACATGTGAGACATGACTCAGACCGCTCCTTCACTCGATAGCAGTAGTGAAGTGAAAGCTGGTTCTGTTTCACTGAGTCTAGCTAGAAAGGAAACATCCTGGTTACAACAAAGCACAAAAGTTAACAAATGTTAAATAATAGTAGGGTTCTACCCCTTGGATAAGATTCGGCTTGGCCCTCACCGAATCTCGGAGCAGACTGAGTAGTCCTTCGTAATTCATATCAAGAATTTTATTTTCAGCTTCAGCCAGTTCTAGCAATTAATTTAAGTGCACTTAGGTGACACTGCTGTTTGCCTCAAATAAGTGATTTGACTGTTAAACTAACTCTGTATCACTATTAATTTTCCATTGCTTACCGTCTAGGTTATGAAAGTCCCAAAATGAAAATAGTCACTAAATTTTCTGTACAAATGATGACTTCCATGGCACAATATTTTATCTCCTGAAATTGAAGAATGTCTACTATCTGTTTTATCTAATTATTGATACAGTGTATCTCCACAGACCATCTTGTACATCGCTAATCTAAAAAACAAACAAACTCTTCAATTTCGGGAGATAAAATTTTGCACCATGGAAGTCATCATTTGAACGGAAAATTTGGTGATGGTTTTTTTTATGGAATTTACATACTTGGACAGTAAGTAATGCAGCATTAATAATGATACAGATTTGGTTTAATAGTCAGCTAACTTATTTGAAGCGAACAGCAGTGTCACCTAAGTGCACATTAATTGCTAGAACCGGCTGAAGCGGAAAGTAAATTTCCAGACATGAATTATGAAGGATTGCTCTGAGATTCGGTGAAGGCGTCAGTCCAAATATTCAGCCGAGCCGAATCTCAGCCGGGATTAGAATTATGAGGGACTGCTCCGAGATTCGTTGAAGGCGTCAGTCCAAATATTCAGCTGAGCCGAATCTCAGCAGAGATTACTCCTTGAACAGACTTTGTGTCACTGATTTAATCTATGACCAGGATCCAGAGTTGTGGTTAACATTGGAAACATGTGGGGCCTTGACTTTCAAATGTTGATGGGCCCACAATTTGTATCAAAGGGCCCACATTGTATATCAATTACCAGTAAAGAACAAATAACAGAAGAATTTTTTGTTTTAGTGACAAAACATTTCGTTTGCTGTGTCCGACAGTCATGGCCAATTAACAAGTGTTTTCTGTGAAAACGTTCTTGATCGTCTGTTTTCATATTCTTGGGATTAATGGTCTCTGTTAGTATTTCTCTTTTGGAGATTTGAAACACCATATTGTTTATACGCAGCGAGTCTAGGTCACATATATGCTTGAATTAACTTGTCCTTAGCATCAGCTTTGCACATGACACAAACAATCTTGGTTAATGTAAAAGGTTTTATTGGAAAAGAAAGTGCATCTTAAAATGAAAATGTTATGGGAGAAAATTCGGTCACCATGTGGGCGAGGTGATTTTATTACTCCCATTGGTGAGGTGTTATCCACAACCCTGGGATTGTAAGTCTGACCATAAAGGTAAAATTTACATGAGAATATGAAAAACAACTTCTAAAACAAACAAAAAACAACCTAGTACCTGGAGTAGTGTTTGCTTTGTCTCCAGTATCAAATTATGTCAATGTTGTCACTATGCTTTGTTTGTGATGCCATATAGTGAATTGAAGCCAGTCAAAAACCTTTGAAAATGTAACCAAATATTATGTCTTGATATTATAAAAATTTTATATTCTATTTTCAGAAGAATTATTTGATATGGATCCTTGTGAAAAATAGAATGCTTCGTCTGTAAACATTTAGTGATACAAAATGGAACTGCTGGAGCTAGCAAGGCAGTTGAAGCAGGAGCAGCTATTTGTAAATGCAGAGAAGACTCAGATCCACACTTTGTACGAAGAGGCCAAGAAAGTGGCAGAGGATCTTTATCACGAGTCTTGGATTGTCCGACAACAACGGACATGTTTGGAGCAACTACAGGCTTCATCCAATAGCATGACACCCAAGGAATGCTACACTCAAACAAACAATCTAGAATTTACAAATTTTGTAGACAGTTACAAAAGTTTAAGCTATCATGAATCAAAATATGGAGAGTTTTTGAAGTTCTTGAAAGATAATCACTTCCTCATAGCTTCTCTCATTGACTGCACCGAAAAAAATTCACAAGAAAGTTTGAAAAAGTTCATTTCTTTGCTAGTGACCTCAGTTTTTGGGAATGTTGTCTTTCCAGAAGATGAGGTCTCTGTGATTCAAACTGTAAAATATCTTGCGGAGCTTCAGTTAGCTACAAGTGACAATCCGAGAGTCTTGTTAAGGAAAGTAAATTGTGGATTCAGTGTTTCAGTTAAACTGTTATTTGATTCTTTATATTCCTCCAAACTCTTTTTAACGGCAGCATTACATGACCCAGTTATGAGATTATTAATGGAAGATGAGTGGTTTTATGATATAGATCCAGAGAAAGCCCTGCACCGCTTCCCCCCACAAGAGCGAATAAAACGCTTTGGAGACCCTGTCTCTGCAGATTATGAGAAGAAATGCATTGAATACAGGAAATTCATAGTCGACAAATTAGTAGTATTAACAAATAGGTTTATTATATCAATTAAAAACAATATGCATTGCTTTCCTTCAAACCTAGCCTGGCTAATAGCACAAGTATATCAAGCCCTGATCAAAACTGGGAGGCATGGTGAAGAGAGAGCTCGAGCAGTGTGTGGTGATCTGGTATTTTCTCTTTTCATCTGTCCAGCAATCATTGACCCGGATCCATATGGAATCACTTCTGATATTTACATCAGTCACATTGCTCGTCACAATCTGATGCAGATTGCCCAGATCATTCAGGTCCTTGCCTTGTCACAGTGGGAGGCAGAGTCCAAGGAAAAAGATCTCTATGAGAGGTTTGAAAAGGTCAGTAGCTGACTTTTGTGAAATTTTTATGCCCCTGGAATTCTAAGATTCTGGGCTTATAGTTTGTGGCAAGAAACTTTAACCTTGGTCATAAGAGGTAGAGCTTTCATATTTTAGTGTATTTCTTGTGGCAAGACCTTTCTATTTACACCAAATTCTTTGACCTGGTGAAGTTAACATTGATCTTTGACCTAGTTCCATGTTGTTGTAATCTGGGGGCATCAATATTTCTCAAACACATCTTGTAATTCTGTGTGTTGATGTATTGAGATGGGTAATTTCTTTCGTTGGTAAATCTAAAAAGGTTTGTACTAACTTTTACGATGTTAATTTTTTTTATTACAATACTACATGTATTGTTTCCTCAATTTGAAATCTATTGTGAAATTTAAATTGATTTATTTTAAACTAAGTGGATTGCATATTGTATGTGTACCTGCTTAGTGGGGTTGTATTTTAACACCTTTGGCAATGAAGCAAGAGTGCTAATTTATAGTAATGATGAGTACAGTAATCTCTATATATCCTACATCATTATATATAAGAAGTGTTAAGTCGTGGTTAAATTTTAGATATGCTTAAATATCAGAGTATATTTACAATCATACATGCAGTTAGTGATGTTCCAATTATCACCAACAATCAATTATCTGTTGCTGAAATCCCTCCAATTCTGATTGTGCTTTTGATAAACAAAAAATGGGGCCAGAAAAAGTGTCATGATATATATTATAGATAAAAAGTGATGTTTAGCATGCATTACAAACTGTTGTTTCATAAATGAAAAACATTTTACTGATTTAAAAAATGAGTATTTTATCTATTATGGTCTTTTGGTTTTTTCCAATAACAGATCATGAAATTTTTTTTTTTCATCACTGCATACAGTCCTGACATATATATCTATTAACTTTGTGACATGGTTTTACAATATAAAATTACTTTATACAGGGTTATTTTTGCCCTGTATTATTTTTATCTTTCTACACTGGCTGACGGTTTTGCTCCGTTTTAAATTCGCTCGGATACAGTTGTGTTAACAGTGATTTTTTAAGGCCCATTTTGGGTCCAAATTTTGGCCCTTTCCCCTCCTATTAATTACTAATTTTTTCCCAATTTAGCTTGCATTTTCCCCAATAATAAAATTATGAAAGGAAAACGTATTTGAAAAAAAATAAACATTCGAAGTGAATTATTTACATAAGATTTAACAAAGAGTTATGGTAATGATGACTTGAATAGAATAGTAGAAAATTTTAGAATGTTAAAGAAAATTAGATTTGTAAATAAAGATACTATAATGTTTGACATGATTTTAAAACTTATTTACGATAAAATTGATTTTTTCCAATTTGACTGAAATGTCGACAATTTTTCCCAATTGGAAAACCACAGGACCCTTGTAAAAAATGGAGAAAGATCACTGGTTAAAAGAGAGTTAAAAGAAAAAGCAATTTTGCCCAGTCTTAAATTTGTCCACTGACAACAAGAGCGAAAATAAAAAGGGGGGCAATTATTTCCCTGTATACAGT
>NC_079165.1:88501968-88524468 GCF_947568905.1 Ostrea edulis | reverse complement strand
TCACATCTGATGCCAAGCGTTTGGCGATGGAACTGTCACTACCTGTTTTAACGACAGGTCTGTCGCGGTCGGGATTCGATCCCTGACCTTCAGCATGCGGGGCGAACACTCTACCTCTAGACCACCGCGGCGGTGAGAGAATTGATTAATTCTTTATCATTGATTGATTATTTGGAATTTACGTCTTGTCGAGAATTTTTCATTCTCATTGAGATGTCACCAGCTGTACGTATGTAGGTAAAGTACCACAAATTTAGACCTATGCCTAGCACTTTTGGGCCCTTTTCACCAAAAATCTTATAGTTAAGATAAAAAATTTAAAGCACTGTAATTCTTATATAATTCTTCGTTCCATATTTTATGAATGAGCAAAAGTAAGTCTATACATTGGTGCTGACAACTGAGAATAAGGCAGAGAAAAAACTTGTATCTTAGTCTTAAGATTTTTTGTGAAAATGACCACAGGGACGTAGCAGTGAGGGTTTTTTAGCGTGCCACCGCCTACCGCGGCACAAGATCTTGATTTTTAAGGTCATATTTGAAAGGTCTGTGATTCTCACTTCTAAATGCCGAACATTAGGTGAAGGAGCAATCACTACCTATTTTAACGTCTTAGATTTGACGCGGCCATGGCACGAACAGGGCTTGAACTACTGACCTCCCGGTGATGAAGCGAACGCTCTACCGAGCTACTGCGACTAATAAATTTTTATTTAGTGCATATTTATTTACAGTTTATAGATACAGTATAAATTTCAATACAGGTTCCCCATAAACCCTATTTTATTGCTTGTAAGTTTGATATACAAATACGACTATGATAAATTGCAGTCCTATGATTTATGAACAAAGTAAAGCTATAATGCACAAAGCACTTTAAGTCACTTAAGTGAATGATTTTTATATGGATCAAAATTGCACAAAGTCAAGTACTTGTATTTGAATGTGTTCAAATATGTATGATATGGCTATTTTAGGCATGTATGTTATTGTACATGTATTTGAAACAAATGTATTAATATATGAACACATTATTAAAAGTGTTTATTATGCCCCTTTCAAAGAAGAGGGTTATATTGCTTTGTTGCTGTCGGTATACAAATATGTATTATATGGCTATTTTAGACATGTATGTTATTGCACATGTATTTGAAACAAATGAATTAATATAAGAACACATTATTAAAAATGTTTATTATGCCCCTTTCAATGAGGAGGGTCGTATTGCTTTGTTGCTGTAGGTCGGTATGTTAGTCGGTAGACCACATGTTGTCTGCTCAATATTTTGAGAACCATTCACTTGATTGTCATGATGTTTTATATGTGGGTTGATTATGAGTGGAAGAGGACCCCTATAGATTTTCAGGTCAAAAGTTCAATCCACTCTGGACATAAGAAGATACTGTCCGTTAGATATTTTAGAACCTTTTGCTTGACAGACTTCAAACTTGGTACACTGGTACTTCTTAAGGAGTAGATGACCCCTATTGATTTTGAGGTCACTTGGTCAAGGGTCATACAGGACAATGCTCAATATTTTTAGATCCCTTTGCTTAACAGATATTAAACATAATACACCGGTACATTTTAAGGAGTAGATAACCCCTATAAAATTTGGGTTCATATGGTGAAAGGTTAAGGGTTAAACTGGACATAGTACTATATTGTCTCCTATATTTTAAGAATCATTTGCTTGAGTAACACCGAACTTGGTACACTGGCACATCTTAAGGAGTAGATGACCCCTATTGATTTTTAGGTCACATGGTCAATCCACACTAGACATAGAAAGATATTATCTGCTCAATATCTTGAATTGGTTAGGCACTATCAATTAAATGATGCATATGTATAATCTTTTCAATTTTGCATCACCAGGGAAAGTGGGCAATATAAGTTTTACAAACATTTCTTGTTTAAAAAACATTTGGTATAATAACGTGTAGAAGATTACTATAATTCTCTTTTACCGAGATGTTTTAATTATACCCCCCGCAACAAGTTGTGGGGGGTATACTGGAATCGGGTTGTCCGTCTGTCTGTCCATCCGTCTGTAGACGCAATGGTTTCCGGGCTCTAAAGCATTATCCTTTCCACCTACCGTCACCATATCATATATATGGACTACCCATGGGTTGAAGATGTTCCCTATCGATTTTGGGGTCAAAAGGTCAAAGGTCAAGTGCACTGGACATTGAAGTAGCAATATGGTTTCCGGGCTCTAAAGCATTATCCTTTCCACCTACCGTCACCATATCATATATATGGACTACCCATGGGTTGAAGATGTTCCCTATCGATTTTGGGGTCAAAAGGTCAAAGGTCAAGTGCACTGGACATTGAAGTAGCAATATGGTTTCCGGGCTCTAAAGCATTATCCTTTCCACCTACCGTCACCATATCATATATATGGACTACCCATGGGTTGAAGATGTTCCCTATCGATTTTGGGGTCAAAAGGTCAAAGGTCAAGTGCACTGGACATCGAAGTAGCAATATGGTTTCCGGGCTTTAAAGCGTTATCCTTTCCACCTACAGTCACCATATCATACATATGGACTACCCATGGGATGAAGATGTTCCCTATCGATATTGGGGTCAAAAGGTCAAAGGTCACGCGCACTGGACATCGAAGTAGCAATATGGTTCGGTTTGTCATGCCATTTGTTTTTTACACT
Organism: Ostrea edulis; assembly: GCF_947568905.1. Lineage (NCBI taxonomy): Eukaryota > Metazoa > Mollusca > Bivalvia > Ostreida > Ostreidae > Ostrea > Ostrea edulis. Next base: position 88,521,790 of record NC_079165.1, on the reverse strand, counting down.
CAGAAAAGAGGTAGTTTATACCTATTAACAACACCCTTTGGGAGATTGGGGTAAGCGGGAGGTATTCTTAGTGAGCATTGCTCACAGTACCTCTTGTTACATTTGATTGATTGTCATGATCGGTGAAACATTGTAGATATCTCTGACACGGACTTTATCACCTAACCTTGGTGACAGTGTGGCAGAGAAGAAACAGCTAGAAGAACTCCTGTCTCGAATTCCTACCCTGCTCAACTGCCCAACCCCCTCCACCCCACAACCTAGCCAGGCCAACAGCACACCCCCAGGGACTCCCAAAGAAAGAAAGACACCCAAAGGTAACAAGAAGCTGCGGTTCCCTAAGTTACATTGTGCTGTTTTGTAGAATAGACACAAAGGGACCCTGTCTGTCTCTTTGAAGGCACAGTTTGTTTTCTATGAAGATATCTGTACCATTATCTGTATACCTTTGTTTTTGAAACAAAAACCCACCTTGTAGTGATGCATAATATTTATCTCTTGTTTTATGAGGATGTAGTTAGTGCCCCGCCATATGGCAGGTGCCCTACAGTAATCACTCTGTCTGATGCCTGTCTGGAGTTCATGAATATTTCCTTGTCTAGAAACAATTATTTGTAATTAATACTAACAGAGAAATAGGAAGTTCCGATCTGAAAGGAAAAATCAGTAAATTACAATGTTTATTACTTATGTTTTGATAATGGTTCTTTTTCTTCTGATTTTTTTCCACCTGTGTTCTATTTATATACCCACTACTGAACTTGTGGAAATTTATGCTGGTTTTGATGATTATTTGAATTTTTTACATGCTAAACACAAACATTTTTAAGCGTTTCTAAATTGCGAATTTAAATCAAGCTGGGTTTCGTTTATGTTTTTTAATAGTTTATTTTTTGTTAACAAAATATCAATTCATATAAATATGTTCCAGTTACTTATGACTATCAATTATCACTCATAGTGTAGAAATATCTAACATATGAGCATATGGTGTAGTGCAGTGGATTGTTTTTAAAGCTGTCATTATGAAAATAATTGTAGTTGTTGAATGAGCGGTGAACTCGGAGCTTGATGCAAAATAACCCCCCTCCTCGCTACACACAAAATATTACTTGGTTTTATTTGATATTCAAGATAATAGACATTAGAATAAGAGAGCTACTGAAGCATGATGTCACTACATTATATTACATTTTGTTAATTCCCTGTTTAATTGCTAAACGCTCGGCATCAGGTGTGAATGTCACGGGTCCTCGGAGATGACCTTAAAAACGGACACCTCATCACAGTAGGTGTGGCACGCTAAAGAACCCTCACTGCTCAATGGCCGTAAGTGCCGAGCATAGTCCTAAATTTAAAAGCCCTTCACCGGTCATGGTGACGTCTCCATATGAGTGAAATATTCTTGAGCGAGACGTTAAGCAAGATAAAAATCAATCAATCCCGGAATGATTCATATACATGTATTAAACATTAGGTGACAATATACATTTTAGAATCATTGGCTGAGAAAATTCATATAGATATCAAATAATGAATTAAATACCGTATATAGTTTAGTTTTCTGATTTTAGCTGTAATGGCGTAAAAAAAAATCATGAATAGAATTTAAAAAAAAACAACAAAAATAAACGTACGACCGTGGACAAAGAAACTATACGTTTTAGGTATATAATGAATATTGAAATCCTTCAATATTATTATCAACATAATGTAATTATTTTGTACGTATCAAAATTTCGTTCTGTCTAAATTTTTTCTAAATTTAGAACATTTCTATCAGGTTTTCCGTTTATCGTGAAGATCGTTTATCGTGTTTTGCGTTTATCAGGTCTATCGTGAAGATCGTTTATCAGGTTTTGCGTTTATCAGGTTTACCGTGTATCCTATTGTATCGTGCGTGTATCGTGTTCTATCGTTTATCATGTCAAGAATAACGTTGTGGGTACTGTACCAACCATGTTGATCCAACTACCCGACCAGATACACATAGTTTAGTGTTAGAGCCCCTGATGGAAATATTCATATCGGGACCCCTGTGGGCTTGTCAGTTTTCTAGTTCATATGATGAAACTGATGGAGGTGGTATATGACACTTTGAGAGGAGTAGTTCTCCTCTGAACTGCATCATGGGATCAAGATTATACCAGATCTATACAAACAATTCCAGTAAAGGCGGTACATGTTCTGAAAAGGGACGATGGTCATAATACATTTACAGTGCTTTTAGAGCAGGACTGCTTTTGGCAATCTACCCATTGATGCCCAAAATGTTGCAATTTCATTTATATACATGTGAGGTAGACCTGCAGAAAAAGCATTAATTCTTTAGTTGTGGTGCCACGGGAAAATTTAGGTATCGCATAGAACTATTTTATGGATTGAGGAAATGGTGTGTATGATATTTGATCATGTTAGTACACTCTTTAATGGAGGAAAGACAGTTTTTAAAAAAAAAAAGTTTATAAAGCATTTATGGGAATTCCCAAGTTTTAAACAAGGAACAGGCGATTCTATTCAGGAGAGTTTCTGCTTGAAATATGTACGGTTTTTATTTCCTCATTTCCTCATTTCAGGGGTCAGTGAGTGGGAATCTAGCTGTCATGATTTTTATATAGGGGTCAATACATGTAGCAAAACCACCAGGCTACATGTTGAACAGTTCTATTTTTTTTAAAGATTTAATCAGTGTTCGATCTAAGTAAGATTTAAGTGTTAATGTGACGGAAGTTAGAAGGCATAATCTTGAAATCAATTAAGGAAGAGTATCTTCTCCACTGTAAAATAAGAACATTAGTGGTATTTAAAATAAATGGGGAAGTGATTACAGCTATGAGTAACACAGGAAATCTTTATGTAAATATTCTTTACCTTCATTGTTTAAAAGTTTCAGTTCCTAATATTTTTAATTACTAGCTTTTCATGAAGAGCACTGGGTATGACAAAGGAAAGAAAAATAAAACTGAGTGCATGTTGTAATTTGTTCATTTATTAAATGTATAATTTACATGCAATTATTGTAAATGTTTATTATAATTACATGCATATTCAAAAGAATTCACAAGAGGGTCACATGTAATGATGTAATAGACATTTCTAGAAACCCTCGACCGATGTCCCTTAACAATGATAAAAGTTATTCTCAAGTTTGTTACAGATGAAGTGTTACTGAACGATCAAAGTGATCACATTTTAATTTTTCAGATGAGAGTAATGTTGTAGTCATCTGAAATTATCGGGAAATAGGTGGATGCCATGGATATATATCAAAATATTTGCATAAACATATACATGTATGTCCAAAATTTTACATATAGTGGTCCGCATGTATATTAAAGATGAATGTACTCAGATCATTTCCAATAAAGAGAGTATGTATTACACCCAGTATAGTGCTGCTGTTATTGATACACATGTGTGTTTCTTAAGATAAGAAGCGAGGTCTGCCAGAAGGAGTCAATGCACCAGCACCACTGGAGGATGCTGTCAAAGAAATCCTGGTGGTACCACTAAATATGGACTCGGAGTGTCCGGGAATGATGTCGGAACAGAAGGTGCTGTCCATGGAGCAAGAGAACAAACCCAGACGTGTCAAGTACCACGACGTCCCTCATTACGAGGTTGCCGAGGGTGGGGGAATGTTCACGTCTAAACGCACACGGTTTTCTCTGTCGCAAGACCAAGAATCTATTGGTAAATCTATTTCTCTTACAAGCCAAATGTCAAAGTAAATTATACAACAATGAACTCAAATTTAAAAAAAAAAGAAGATGAAAAGAAAATATTCTCACTTCAGCATTGTTTGATGACGTGTAGCTTAGTTCTCTGGTTGTCAAAAGTCGATATGTACACCCCTCTCTGTGTTATTACTAACCTATACCATGTGCATTATGTGACCCCCTAACCTTGGTATTGGGGTCGTTATTTTCAGACCTGTCCCTTACAGGAAACACCAGTGAAATCCAGGAGGCATTTTCTGAGGCTGCGTCCAGTCACTCTGTTGGCTCGGTGGAAGAAGATGATGACAACGACAATATGTCTGACATGATCTCAGCTAATGTCAGTGGGCGTGGCACACCCAACATCAGTGGCAGGGATACGCCCCTCTCACAGGCAGGGAGTGTCGAGGAGCCCCCCCCTCCTCAGATGCCTCTCCCAGAAATTCCTCCTCTCCCACAGACTATTCCTAAACCTAATCGAGAAGATGTCACTGACAGATTTGGAAAGTTTGAAATCAGAGCTGAAATTGAAAGTAAGAATTGATAAATCAAGTTTAAGAAAATTGAGTTAAAATCAAGACCAGATTTCATTCAAAATTAATTTCAACTGAAGTTAAAATTAAGAAAGATATATATGCAAGGAAGTGTTTTTCCAAAAATACCTTAATTTTAGTTTTGCATATAGATGAATAGATGCTACAAATCATGGAAAATACATGAAAATCTACTTCTTGTTTTGTGTAAATTACTACCATATTTAAAGGACTATTTTAAGATAACAGTCTCTATGGGCTCCTTAAAACTTTGTGAACATTTTGAAGCTTTAAAGGAAGAATGGAGTACAAGACATAATTTATAAAGTGACACACTTTGGACACAAATTAGTTAAAATGCTCATTTTTGTAAGTATTCTTATTTCAGACAATGGTACAGTTTTGGGCAAACAAAATTGTTCAATCTCTTTTATGAACAGGAAATATAAAATGATATGAAGTTTGTCCAAGCCCGTGTAAGGAATTTTCTAGAAAAATAACTGGAAAATGCAGACAATTTACGAAATACAGTAAACTTTGCTTATATTGTAGTTTTGGGACCAGTATAAAATATAAATTGCAAGCGGTGTACGGTATAACCGAAAAACAAAAATAGCCTTCGCCATTTTGAATTCCATAGGATTACGATCCCGACTTTGAAAATGAAATATTTATTTCAAAACAAATGAATAGTTACAGAAACAGATTTGATTTAGACAAATAAAAAATTGGATGATGGTGGACAGCTTAATACATATTTCTTTATTCTTTATTATGAAAGCCCTCCAGTGTAGCTAGTGCTGAGAAAATGACTTCAATTACACACACAAAACGACTCTGACTACACACAAAACGATTCTGACTACACGACTCTGACTACACACAAAATGACTTTGACTACACACAAAACGACTCTGACTACACACAAAACGATTCTGACTACACGACTCTGACTACACACAAAATGACTTTGACTACACACAAAACGACTCTGACTACACACAAAATGACTTTGACTACACACAAAACGACTCTGACTACCCACAAAACGACTTTGACTACACACGATACAATAAAACATTGTTGTCTAAAACACTTTATTCAAAAATAGATTGCACAAAAATCACTAATTTCTAACTGCTTGGCCTGATTGTTAGGCTTCTGTAATAATATTGGTCTGTTGTGAGGAATATTTTGTGACCATGTTGATTTGAAATATCTCAAAAGGGTCTTTTCCCCAGCAGGAAATGATGAGGAGCAAAATTTTTTCTGTGTGTACTTAACTCTTAAACTATCACCAGCCTCGAAAATTTTGTCTCGTTGAGTTCAAATTGTATTTGAAGTTGTGGATTTCATTCCAAAGTATTCATCAATTTTGATTTTATTCCTGGTTTTCCCTGCATTTATGATTTGTAACTTGGTGTCCAAAGGCTTTGTTTTACGTTTAGTTGGCAGAGCCATTTCAACCTTAATGATGCATAAATAATTTACATAAAAACTTTAAAATCATTGTTTTAACTGATAAGTTGTTCTGATTATTTAGGGAGGCACCTTGTATGCTCAATTATAAAATCTTCTACCTTGACTGGTCCAGGTACACCTGTAAAGCGATATCTTCAAAGGTCACAGGTGTGAAAAACAAGCTTGTCAAATCAAGGACACTACTTTATAAAAAGTGGAATTAATTAACGAATTATGTAGAAAAAGTACCAGGGATTTGGAATCATTACTTTGTAAACGGAATGCAGAACGTACAAATAGATATTAACTAAATCAGAACTAGTGTATAAGTGAATTTACCATAAGTGATATTTTTTCAATGAATTATATAGAAAAAAGTACCAGGGATTTGAAATTTTTACTTTATAAATGCCATTGGAACTATAATATAGACGAAGATTACTGTATGGAAAATAATTGGGAATGATTTGTTTATGATGGCACAATTCCAAATTGTAGTCATGTTGATCATTTTGAAAATAACAATGGAGTTGTACCAGGCCCCTTGCAAAAAATACACTTGATTTTATGACAAAGACACAACTGTTGATTTTATGACAAAGACAAAACTGTTGATTTTCGTAAGGAAAATGGCCTTTAATCATTTCTGGTCCTTTGCACATTTAACATACATCCAGGTACGTAATTGTTTTCATACTACTGTGCTTTAGGAGTGGAGACAAAGTCCACAGTAAGTGACACTTGGAGTACTGATGTATTGGCCAGTGACTCGGAACCTCCACCAGAATCGAATCAGTATGACAGGCTGGAGGAACTCGTCCGTAGTAGTTTCCTTCCACGGCAAGATGTAAGAGACATTGCTCTCAGTGGTTTAAAATGTAGAGGTCATTGTATGAAAATGTTTGTGATCTGAAACTTGAAATCAATACAATGTGACTGTATTATGCAGTAGTATATGAAAATTTCAGTTAAAGCAAAAGTTTTTTAATGGAATTCAGAGTTATGAAATATTTGTCATGGACCTTTCACATTGCTTTAGATATTATAATATCTGATTCTAGCATGTTTCTGAGGTATCGGAGACTGCCAGCGATGCCTGGAGTACAGACGTACTGGCTAGTGACACGGAGGACAAACAAGCTCTCTCTGAATTTGACCAGGTTTGTTGAGTGTATGGACTGTTATTATACCCTCCGAACGAAGTTCTGGGGGTATATAGGAATCACTGTCTGTCCGTCCGTCTGTCTGTCTGTGCAGATTCGTGTCTGGTCCGTAACTTCTTTGTTCTTTAACTTAGGCATACCATATTTGGCACACAGGTGGATCATCATGAGACAATGTGTCGAGTACCTTCATGACTTCTATTTGACTTTGACCCTTGGCCTCAAGGTCAAAATTAAAAGTTTTTTACAATGGATTCGTGTCCGGGCCATAACTTCTTTGTTCTTTGACATAGGCATACCATATTTGACACATGAATGTATCACCATGAGACGATGTGTCATGTACCTTCATGACTTCCATATGACCTTGACCTCAAGGTAAAAAAAAGGTTTTTTACAATGCATTCGTGTCCGGGCCATAACTTCTTTGTTCTTTAACATAGGCATACCATATTTGACACATGAGTGTATCACCATGAGACGATGTGTCATGTACCTTCATGACCTCCATATGACCTTGACCTCAAGGTCAAAATTAAAGGTTTTTACAATGGATTCGTGTTGGGGCCATGACTTCTTTGTTCTTTGATATAGGTATACCATATTTGACACATGAGTGTATCACCATGAGATGATGTGTCAAGTACCTTCATGACCTCTATATGACCTTGAACTTTGACCTCAAGGTCAAAATTGATTATAGGGTTTTGACATAGTCATACCATAAGACATGGGTGTATCACCATGCGACTATGTGTCATGTACATTCTTGATTTCTTTATGACCTTGACCTTTGATCTCAAGGTCAAAATTATAGGTTTATGCCATGGATTTGTGTTCGGACTATATCTTCCATTTTCTTCTACAAAGGCATACCATATTTTTACACTCAGGAAAGAGGTAATTTATACCTATTAACAACACCCTTTGGGAGATTGGGGTAAGCGGGGGGTATTCTTAGTGAGCATTGCTCACAGTGCCTCTTGTTTTCTCTGTCTGAATTTGACCAGGTTTGTTGAGTGTATGGACTGTTATTTTCTCTGTGTTTTCTTTTGAGATTATGATGTGTTGAACAATTCATGAAACATTTGTCAGACAGTGGGATCACATTTTATTAATGAGGAAATATAGTAACTCTTTTAAGTAATTGCATGTATCATGGATATCACATAAAGAAAGAATACTTGTGAGGGGATGCTTTACTTTGTGCTGATTTTATAATGTTTAACTATACTGTAAATTAATGCGGGCAGTGTCTATAATGTTATATTATGTCTGTCTGATGTTACAATCTGTAGGATGATGTGTCTATAATGTTATATTATGTCTGTCTGTCTGATGTTACAATATGTCTTTCTGTTCTGTAGGATGATGTGGGCAGTGTTACAATATGTCTGTTCTGTAGGATGACGTGGGCAGTGTTACAATATGTCTGTCTGTTCTGTAGGATGACGTGGGCAGTGTTACTTACTTGGCTTCTATAATGTTACAATATGTCTGTCTGTTCTGTAAGATGACGTGGGCAGTGTTACAATATGTCTGTCTGTTTTGTAGGATGACGTGGGCAGTGTTACAGACTTGGCTTCTATAATGTTACAATATGTCTGTCTGTTCTGTAAGATGACGTAGGCAGTGTTACAATATGTCTGTCTGTTCTGTAGATGACGTGGGCAGTGTTACAATATGTCTGTCTGTTCTGTAGGATGATGTGGGCAATGTTACAGACTTTGCTTCTATAATGTTACAATATGTCTGTCTGTTCTGTAAGATGACGTGGGCAGTGTTACAATATGTCTGTCTGTTCTGTAGGATGACGTGGGCAGTGTTACAATATGTCTGTCTGTTCTGTAGGATGACGTGGGCAGTGTTACAGACTTGGCGTCTATAATGTTACAATATGTCTGTCTGTTCTGTAGGATGACGTGGGCAGTGTTACAGACTTGGCTTCTATAATGTTACAATATGTCTGTCTGTTCTGTAGGATGACGTGGGCAGTGTTACAGACTTGGCTTCTATAATGTTACAATATGTCTGTCTGTTCTGTAGGATGACGTGGGCAGTGTTACACACTTGGCTTCTATAATGTTACAGTATGTCTGTCTGTTCTGTAGGATGACGTGGGCAGTGTTACAATATGTCTGTTCTGTAAGATGACGTGGGCAGTGTTACTTACTTGGCTTGTATAATGTTACAATATGTCTGTCTGTTCTGTAGGATGACGTGGGCAGTGTTACAGACTTGGCTTCTATAATGTCTGGAGATGCTGGGAACCTGGAGAATGCTGAAGGTTTGAATCACATTAATTTTCATCAAAGACTGTCATATGTTATCTAGATTCACCAACATCAGCAGCTTGATACTAGCCTATTGATGTAGGAAGGCATCGGGACTAGTAACTCTGTTTGGGCTTAGACATTTTGGGAAGTTAACCCTATGGACTGGGCTTCCATACTAAAATAGTTAATGTTTAATCCTTATTTTTATACGCCCGTCTTTAGACAGGACATATTATGGTACAGCAATGTCTGTCCGTCTGTCCGTTCAGGGTTTTCTCTTTATAATTTCATTTCCCTTTCACATATTATGCTGAAACTTGCTGTGTAGCTTCTTTGTGGGTCACTCTAGATCATACTGCAATTTTGATCCATTTCGACCTTTTCTCCAGGAGTTTTGCCCCTTTATTTGGAAATAATTATTATATGGAGGGTACATAATTTGTCCGCCCTACTCCTCCCACAGTTTTCAAGTGAGAGCCTTCTTATTATGCCCCCTTCAAAGAAGAGGGGCATATTGGTTTGCACCTGTTGGTCAGTTGGTCGGTCGGTAGACCACATGTTGTCCGCTCAATATCTTGAGAACCATTCACTTGATGATAATGATATTTCATATGTGGGTTGGTTATGAGTAGAAGAGGACCCCTATTGTTTTTCAGGTCAAAAGGTCAAGGGTCAATCTACTCTGGACATAGGAATATAATGTCTGCTCAATATCTTGAGAATCCTTTGCTTGAAAAACATCAAACTTAGCACACTGGTACATCCTAAGGAGTAGATGACCTCTAATAATTTTAAGGTCATATGGTCAAAGATCAAGGGTCAAACTAGGCATAGGAATTTACTGACCATTCAATGTCTAGAGAACCCTTTGCTTGACAGACATCCAACTTGTTACACCAGTACATCTTCAGAAGAAGATGACCCCTATTGATTTTGAGGTCACATCGTCAAAAGTCAAGGGTCGAACTGGACATAGGAATATACTATCCATTCAATATCTTGAGAACCCTTTGCTTGACAGACATCAAACTTGGTACACTGGTACAACTTCAGGAGAAAATGACCCCTATTGATTTTGAGGTCACATGGTGAAAAGTCAAGGGTCAAACAGGACATTAGAATATACTGTACGCTTAATATCTTGAGAACCCTTTGCTTGACAGACATCAAACTTGGTACACTGGTACATCTTCAGGAGAAGATGATCCCTATTGATTTTGAGGTCACATGTTTAAAGGTCAAGGGTCAACCTGGACATTGGAATATACTGTCCGCTCAATATCTTGAGAACCCTTTGCTTGACAGACATCAAACTTAGTACAGTGGTGTATATTCAGGAGGAGATGACTCCTATTGATTTTGAAGTCACATGGCCAAAGGTCAAACTGGACATAGTAATATACTGTCCACTCAATATCTTGATAACCCTTTTGCTTGACAGACATCAAACTTAGTACACTGGTACATCTTCAGGAGAAGATGACCCATATTGATTTTGAGGTCAAAAGTCAATTGTTGAACTGGACATAGTAATATATTGTCTCCTATATTTTAAGAATTATTTGCTTGATTGACACCAAACTTGGTACACTGGTACAGCATAAGGAGTAGATGACCCCTATTGATTTTTAGGTCACATGGTCAATTCACTCTTGACATAGGAAGCTATTGTCTTCTCAATATTTTGAATTGATGATACTACTATCAGTTAAATGATGTGTGTGTATAACCCTTTTCAATTTTGCACCATGGGGGGCATATGTGTTTTACAAACATCTCTTGTTTTGTGGAGTGTTTGTATGGGTATTGAAGATGTGCATGTGGGATGGATTTTGATTTTCTACAATTTTTGAGAAAATTACAGGTTGTTGAACTTTTAGTCTATTAGGAAATTAATATTCTATGGAGGGTACATAATTTGTCCGCCTAACTCCCACAGTTTTCAAGTAAGGACCTTCTTATTTTGTGGAGTGTTTGTATAGGTACTGAAGATGTGCATGTGGGATGGATTTTAATTTTCTACAATTTTTGAGAAAATTACAGGTTGTTGAACTTAGTCTATTTGGAAATTAATATTCTATGGAGGGTACATAGAATTTTTGCCCAACTCCTCCCTCAGTTTTCAAGTGAGGACCATCTTATTTTGTGGAGTGTTTGTATGGGTATTGAAGATGTGCATCTGGGGAAGGATTTTGATTTTCTTCCATTTTTGAAAAAATTACAGGTTGTTGAACTTGTCCAATTTGAGGAAATCTCGATTTTTAAGCTAAGACCCTTTGTTCATATGAAAGTTTGTCACAGCCTCATGATGGCTGATAATACCTGAAGCAAAGTTATACAAATTATAGCACAAGAAAAACACCCTATATAAGCATTTCACGGGCGTATTATGTACAGTTTGCGGTACTCTTGTAAATAATACATTCAATAGCTTATCATGGAATATACTCCTTGACTTCAATGTTTTACGATTCATAGGTCGCCGTAGCCCGAGTGAGGATCTACAAATTGGACACGGACTAGAGGCAGCGGGTGGAGCAGAAGCTGTCCCTCCCCCACTCCCAGGCAAGGTCAAAGTCAACCGAAAACCAGGGAAACCATTAAACCACAATGAAGTGTTTTTTGAGGAGGACCCATTTCACCTCAGTGACTCTAATCGACTGTCTTTGCCTCCACCTAAGCCTGCCCCACGTTTACACTCAGCTCGGGCCAAGTCCAGCAATCTCTTGGCTGTGCCAGAACACAGCTCTAGTCAGAAACCAGGTACACATTCCTCCACACAAACATTTAAACCTCTGCTCCAGCCTGAAAAATTCCCTCCCTCATCTCAACAACAGGATAGGTTACCACCCTTCCTGACACCAGAGCCAACCCAGTCAGACAAAGCACCACAACCAATGTCTTCAGCACCACCCTTAGACCTGGACAGACTCCCACACCCTGTGCCCAGGGACAGACTTTCACACCCTCTGGCCAGTGTACCTTCTCCTCACCCCGAACGATTCTCTCTGGACTCTCAGCTTGACCAACATACCAGTCTTCAGTCAGTAAATGGACAGATCTTACGCAGTTTTGCACAATCAGACTTTCTTCCTCCTGAAAAAACACCAGAACAATTAAAAGCACCAGTACCAATCAGCCAGTCCTTACCCAAACCAAATCACCAGGATCATGCAGCTTTTGTCCCGGTGTCTGAACCAGATAATACAGCTTTTCTGGCATTTGAAAACCCAATGTTTAATGGTCCGAAACCTAAAGAGCGAGTAAGCTGTCCGGCTATAAATAACAGTAAAAAGGAGTTTGAAGAGAGGCATCTAGGTAATTAGTGCAATTTTTCAGCATTTATTTTCTGTAATTATAATTAAATTTGGAGTGATCTCAATGGGATGAAGTTTTATCAGTATTAGATATGGCCAATATAGGTATTACATGTGTTCTTCATGTTGTAACTGTGTTACAGTCCCTGAAACGTTCTATTTCCCCATTTTTTTGTTCGCTCACCATGTCCATCATTAGCATTTTCATTCACAGTTTTGTGTTCACCGTTCACCGACTGTTCATGTTCACCATTCACAAAATGTTTTATCGTTCGCTCACTGTGTCCTGATTGTGACATAAGTAAAATGCAGGGAAAACATCCAAGACATTCCAAATAAATCATTCATCTTGTGTTCACCTTGCATTCATCGTTTGCTCACTGTTCACTTTGGCTTTTGGGTTCTGTTTGCTCACGGTTCACCATTCATGGAGTTGCATTCAGTGTTCAAGCATTGTTTGCTCTGTATTCATTCACCGTTCGCTCACTATTTGTTCACTGTTTTTTCACTGCTTGATCACTGTTCGTTTACCGTTCGCTCACTGTTCGTTTACCGTTCACTCACTGTTCGTTTACCATTCGCTCACTGCTTGCTCACTGTTCATTTACTGTTCGTTCACCATTCGCTCACTATTCAAGTGGGAAGTAAAATGTTTCAGGGACTATGTATTTTGCCACTATAACAAATGTTGGTTTCTCTTATATTATCTTATACATGCCTTGTTCATTGCTTTAGGGACCAAGAAGTCCCGGTCAGCTGTTGTTTATGGTGCTACATACAGTTCCTCGGACTCAGGTTTTGGAGGGACTCCTCAGTCTATAGACTCCCAGTCCCTGGACTCGTTAATCGAGACCTCCACTAATGTTAAATTCTCAGAGCAGCAGAACACCACCTTCAACACAAAGCGTCTGTCTGCTGCATTGGCTATGTTTGACCCAGTTTCCACGGATTCCTCAGAAAATGCCCCAGACACCTTGATTGACATCAGGGAGGACAAAATGGAGAATGACCACTCAGCCGTTAAAAGTTGGGCAGACTCAGCTGCCAGTTTACAAGAAGCATTCAAAGTGGATACTTTGATTAGTGTGGAGGAGTCTAAAACCACACCCCCTGTACGTTCCCGGCAGGACAGCCTCACCAGTGACTCTAGTGGGTCTGATGGTGTTCCTTTCGCAAAGTCCTCCAGATCAGCCAGCTTTGATAATGTGTCAGAAAAGTCGGAAGAAAAGGTTTGTTTTACTTAATGTTCGAAAAATCAATAATTTTTGTCATATAAATTTGACGTGTATTAACATGCTCTCTCAATATACCACAGGGTCATATTTTGTCAACTTATTTTCTCTTATTCTGTGTATAAAGGTAATCCTTGATCAAATCACTCCCATTCTTTTGTCATTGAAAGTTTTGGCACACAATTCTGATGAATTGGTATTAAATTTTCCCAAGGGAAAATCTAAAAAACCTTCTTAGTCACTTTTGTGTTTTTTAAGATTACCGTTTTTACAATACTTGGCCTTTAGCTCATTGTGAGGCAACACTAAAAATTTGGAATATTTTTGAAAATATTCTTTCAATGTAATAAGAATGCAACAAATTATCAAATTGTTGAATGCAAACATCCTTGTATAGTAATGAATTTTGACCCCTATACACTGGCAAGAAAGAGTGGACTTTTAAAATATTTTCGTTTCCAATGTTTTTGCCTTCAATATCTCTACCAATTGTAATGATCTGATAGCCATTTTGAATCTTGATGATTATGGTATGTCTATTATAACATAGAAATTCTGACAGAAATGAAAGTACATGTAGAATGTAAATATAAAAAAATATTTTCATTTTTAAAAATACTAGACAGGCACACTTCATGCTAGCACGCCTCACGAAGGATGCAAGCATGGAGCATCGCAGTTCATGCCCTCATGTACATGTATTTTTTCTAAAATGAAATTTCTGTAGATGACTTTAGTGAATGTTGATGTTCTCTGTTAGAAGGTTGGCGCTGTTGATAAAGATTTGTATGGTCTATTGAAGTCCTTTATATGAATATGTGATATAATTACTTGAAAACATTGATGTGTTATTAGAATTTTTTACATACACTGCATATACATTAAGGAAGATTTTTAACAATGCACTTGAATCACTCTAACAAAATATGCTATTTAAAATAAAACACTAATTGAAATGAAAATCTTGCATGATGAGAAGATCAGACATGATGACGGAGAATCAACTGACAAGATGCAGTAACTGGAGTTTGAGAGCAGCTTTAACTGTGAGGATCTGTAAGATCTATTTATTATACAAGCATTTGTACAATCTGACAAAATCGCATTTAATTTCAGGAAGCTACAGTCTCCAAGGACAAAGGTCAGAAAGATGGGAACAAAAGTTTCTTCAGGAACTTGAAAGTAAAACTTAATAAAGGTAATCCCATTAAAGATTGTTTTAGGGTCTGTAGGGGACTGAAAGGATTTGGCCCCATTCCCAATGCTGAAAAACAGTTGTTTTTATATGCCTGTCTTTAGATGGGACATATTATGTTCCAGTGATCTGTCCGTCCTTCAATCTGTCAGTCCGTTAGGGTTTTCTGTTTCTAAATTCATTCATCTGTCATATACATGTATCAAGCTGAAACTTGCTATATATGTGGCAAGGATTTTGATTTTCTCTAATTTTTGAGAAAATGATAGGTTGTTGAACTTAATTAGTTTTTAGGAATTATTGCATAGAGAGTACATGCATTGTCTTTTATTAGGTTACCTGAGTAAACTCAGGTGACCTATTGCAATTGATTGTAGTCCGTTGTGCATGAACAATTGAACATTTTTAACTTCTTCTTAATAACTACCATTCCAATTCTTTTCAAATTTGGTATGAAGCATCATTGGGACAAGGGGGACATAAATTGTAAATTTCAGGATTCCAGCACCTCTGGGGCCTTAGGGGTGGGGCAAAAATTGTCCCAAATTGACCAATTTTCAAAATTCTTCTTCTCAAGAACCGCACACATGTAAGAAAAACTTAATGCATAGTGATGTAGAGTAGGAAGTCCTCTATCAAAATTTCATGATCCCGGGGTAGGGGTTCTGACTTGGTATATAGTGTTTATGTGTAAAACATTTATATAACATCATTCTTCTTAAGCGCTATTGATACTAAATTGAAACTAAATGGATAGAGCAGGTAGTCTTTTACCAAAATTGTAAATTTGATGATCCCCAGAGTAGGTGTTCTGACCCCAGGGTGGGGCCAAACTTAGTATATTGTATTTATGTGTAAGTTTGCTGTTACTGTATAAAATCTAAATGCATACTTAGGAATTAAGCAGAAAAGGATGTACAAAAAATGGTGAATTTCACGACCCAGGGTTATAACTTCAGGATGAGTCCAAATTAGTTATATCTTTTGATGTTTTAATGTTAATACATGTACACCTATTATTTAAAGCCTTTTATCAGTGTATGTACTTTTGAGGGCAGTGAAGGTTTTAAGAACACATCTTGTTTTATACTGTTGCTGAACATTAGAATTTAGCTTAGATGTTCAGAACAGGACAGTTTTTCTAGATTTCATAGCCTGTGGGAGTAGTGATACTTTTTCACTAGTATTCAGGTGACCAATAAGGCCTGTGGGCCTCTTGTTGTATTTGGCAGGTATATGATTTTGGTCATTTTCAAAGATTTATCATTCACCACAATAAAAACCACTAAATTTATGTATATAAGTAAACATACACTTTATATACAGAAACAAAATTGAGGTTACCAAAATTTTATCCACCAGAACTGATGGTGTACTGTACCTTGTAGACCCTCACCCCCAGCTATACGGTATACAAGATTTTTAAAAATCAAAGAAGAACCACAAGGGTAATTTCTTCATTATGTGACTAAGAAGCCAGGGAAGGTTTATAAACAGGTTTAAAGAATTCAATTGTTGGGAGTCCCAAACTTATCAGTCATTATCCCTTATGAGGAATGCGATTCGGGTGAGCTTTGTGACCAATGGACCTTTTGTCATTAATTACATTAAAGCTGTTTTGAGGGTCCAAGTACTTTTATAGTAATAAAATGAGGAAGAGAATTTCATGAGGGGATCAAGTGCTGTGATATCAGACTGTTTCATTATACCACAGGTGACACGGCAATTACATCATAAGGGAACAAGTAGGAAAGAAATTTGGGATTTCCTGAAATACAAATACATATGCGTATGTGTGTGATGATTTTTGGAGACTACATTTTTTGTTTATCTGGAAACCAATTCAAGATGTTTCTTCACATTGTAGACTAATTTGTATCTAAACCTTTAAAGAAGGGTACGTGATTAATAGTGAAAGTCAGTCCAACTGATGCGTACTCTATTCCCCTAGGTTCTCATCACTATGTGTCGTCCATTATCAGAACAAGCACCAGATTTACCCATCAACATTTGGGTAAAGTTTTATCAAGCCTCTTTCATCGTACCTTGCTGCTTGATTTTGTAACTTATGTTTTTGCGTGTGGCGACTACCTTAAAAAGAGCCTTGTTTGTTTACTGACTCGATGTTCTAGTAGTATGCCAAGAACGTCCTGATGAAGTCCTGCTTAACAGTCTCTCTCTTTATCTCAGACCTTTATCTTAGTGCATGACTTGATATGTAAATTGTTTTTTTGTGTGAGGCTTGTTCTCTACACATGTACAGAGTATTAAACGAGTATTATCCTGGATGCATGTAGAGTGTGCTGAATAGAAAATACAGTGCTGACTGATTTTATGTATACAGTATTTAGACTTCATTGACATCATCTCTGGTGTGTTGAATGTTGTTCTGAAATATGATTTTTATTCTTTAATCTTGTTCTGCTGATCTTATTGCACATACATATATAAATTAGAATATATTGCTGCTGTGATTGTAGAAATCTGGATGAAAATCCAGCACTATGTTCAGGATTGTTTTACTTCAGTGTATTGTATATATCGAATATATATTCATTAATTAAAAATGACGTACATGTATATTAAATATTGAAGTTGCTGGTTTACTGACTAGCTAGCAACCTCAGAGCTGAAGTATGCATACAGATTTCCAATGAAAATACATGTACAGATATGATTGATACCTCTTTGTATGGACATTGTGCATTGAACAACCATTTCTCAAAGAAACAAATTACATGTGGTTTGTGCGTGGCTGCATTGATTTATTCCCCATTCTGTAACCGTGGAAATGTCTGCATCTTCCTAATTATGCATAATTTCCTTTGCAAGCCATATGTGTAGGGTTTAATTATACATCAGTATCACCAATTAATACGTTGCATTAACTATGGGAATAGTATTCGTGGAGGTAATTTACACGCAAATCTTATCGCATATTTAGAGTAAATAATACCTACACACGTAGATTTACATCTTGTAATCTCGTATTTGGTGTAAATACCCCCCCCCCCCCCCACTCCCACCCCCCTACACACACACACAGGTAAATTTCCATGAAAATCTTGTAATTGTGTATTTTAGTGTAAATAACCCACACACACACACGTAAATTTACACATTTACACTTTGTAATTGTGTATTTAGCGTAAATAACCCACACAGGTAAATTTACACGGTAGCAGGTATTTCCACTTGTCTAATGAGAATTTCCACTTGTCTGATGAGAATTTCCACTTGTCTGATGAGAATACTGCTGCAGCTGTGTCTTTATGTGCTTGGTTATAAGGTGAAAAATTGATGCTTAAATTACTGGCCTTTTATGAAACTGCATTTGTCATGTGTATTTTAAATTTCAGGCATGAAGAAAAAATCTCTCAAGTCCAGCGGGGAAGACAGTGGAGCTGGTCAGTATCTGTGAATCATTAACAGAGATATTAAGATTATCAATATTAGTGTTGTAAATGGCCTGTTTATAAGAGGGAAGTTATGGTGGAGTAATGAGGCTTCTAGTACATGTAGATTTATATTATTACATATTTCTTGTAGACACACCTACATCCTCACTCCATGAGTCGCCATTGGTGGACACTTCTGTAGAGGGAGCAGAGGGAGGTGAAACGGAATCAAGAGGTACAGGGGGAGGGGGTCGTAGTGAAACCAATACAGTATGGTGGGAGGGGAGATAAATCAGAACCAAAAGTCAGGGAGGAGGCAAAACAGAACCAAGTGTTAGGGGTGGGGGGGGGGGGAGGACTAAAATTGAACACCAGGGAGGGGAATTAAAACAAATCCAAGCGGTAATGTGGGGATGAGGCAAAATAAAACTACATGTAATTAGTACGGGGGGGGGGGGGGGGGGGGGGGGGGGGGGGGGGCAAAACAGATCCAAGCGGTAATGTGGGGATGAGGCAAAATAAAACTAATTAGTACAGGGGGGAGGGGAAGCAAAACAGATCCAAGCGGTAATGTGAGGATGAGGCAAAATAAAACTAATTAGTACAGGGGGGAGGGGAAGCAAAACAGATCCAAGCGGTAATGTGGGGATGAGGCAAAATAAAACTAATTAGTACAGGGGGGAGGGGAAGCAAAACAGATCCAAGCGGTAATGTGGGGATGAGGAGGGGGAGGCAAAATAAAACTAAGTGGTACAGGGGAAGGGAAGCAAACTTTAACCAAGAGATATGGGAAAGGGGAGGCAAAATTGAACCCTGAGATATGGTGGAAAGGAGATGCAGTTTCAGTATATTGAAATATGATAAATATTGTCCATCATTTTAAATTTGTAGGATAGGGGGTACCTGTGAAAATTGGGTTTGCATGAAGTGAGCATATTCCAAAGTAAGGGCAGTGGGTTTAGTGATCTTATACGAGATGGATTTTGAATATTTACTTGTTTCTGAATATATGTGAGCCCAATCGTATCCAAAATACAACACTGTGTCCTAATTCTTCACAAGCAATTGTGTGTCATTTCTTTAGCACCCTATTGCCAGGGTCATGGGTATTGGGATGTTGAAATGTCTGACCTTACTGTTTTGTTATTTATCACTCATAGGTGTCATGATTTTGATTCAAGGTCATGGTACTAAGGTCAAGGTTGGATAACAATAAGATATTGAATTAATGCATGACCTTCACATCTGCAACACAATCAGAATTATGTTATTGCCTATCATCCAAAGTTGTGATGAAAAGATCTTGGTGTTCATGTCAAGGTTATAGGATATTTCAATGAAATCATGTTTTAGCAATATACAACATGTTTGCAATGAAATCAGACAAATTGTGTTTCAATGAGAAGCAAAATAATGATAAAACAGTTGTTTCTTTTGCATTTTACTGTGTTAATAATTTGTTACAACCGGAAACATGTTTGTGAACAAAAGAGAAGGATAGTACGTGTATTTTAAAACTTTTTATACA
>NC_079165.1:88384468-88496968 GCF_947568905.1 Ostrea edulis | reverse complement strand
CTTTTGATGATAATGAAGAGGAACTTTATGTTTATGTCTGATCTCTACTGATGCTGTGGGATGTTTCAGGATGATTTTTGCTGTAGTCCACCTCTTCTTTATTGCAGACCCCCAAGGACAAAGTCAAGTGTGTCTTCCGCTGTGCCACCACCATCATGAACCTTCTGAGTATGGCTAATGAGAAGGCAGTCCCTGCTGCCGATGATTTCATTCCTGTTCTCATCTTCGTCATCATCAAAGCTAACCCTCCTTGCTTATTGTCCACTATACAGTACGTCCAGAGTTTCTATGGCAACAGGATCGGAGGAGAGGAACAGTATTGGTGGATTCAGTTTTGTTCAGCGGCGGAATTCATTAAAACCATGGAATACACGACTGAATGATAAAAACCATGGAATATTACAAATGATTTTTTTGTGGAGGGGGGTGGGTTATCAAAACCATGGAATACACAAACGAATGATGACTGATTGTTTAATGAAAACAATACCTATTTTATTTACATGAGTAACGGTTGTAGATTTTGATTTTATCAATCATGTTCCTTTTGCACGTGGACACTTTTCTCCATCTTGTGCATTTTTTAAATGAAAAGTTTTATGGGAGTGCTTTAGTCTACTTTTAGTTTCTATCTTTGTTCAACAGTAGACATCAAATTGTCTGATGGTTGAAGATATGAAAAATGGTTTTTATTTTTAGTTTATGCATTTACGTCATGTTGAAGGAGATATAATTCATCGTACAATCAGTTGTACAGGGTGATGCTAAAACTGATGGAAACCAGGAGTCTTTCAGTCAGTGGAGGATAGTTTTATTAGAGACATTTTAAACTTCTCAGCTCTGTTACTGTTGGGACTTGTGTTACATTTATGTTACTTTTGTTGTTGTTTAGTAATGTCCTTGTTGATGATCAAGTTTTGCTGTAATATTTTGCTTTGAGTTGTTACACTTATACTGTTTTGTTATGTTTGCTGTTGTACAGAGATAGCAAAGTCTACAGGCTGAGCAATGTAGACTAGCTTTATAAAGTATACACATCACAGTCTAAAATTAACATACTCAGGTTTCCCCAAGACAAATCTACAAAATTCTGAGTTTATAGTGTCTTTGTACATATCACTGTTTGTAGCTAGGAACTGGAGGTTAACACAAGACTTCTGTTTTATGCGTGCTAAAAAAATAACTTTCATTTTTTGTTACAGTAGCTTTATTGAGAAAGGATGCAGTTCACATAGTAGGACCTCCCTGGGAATTTAAAAAATAAAAGAAAGTCGCTGAATTTCACTTTTTCACACACGAGATATTACATTTATTACAGATCTCTTATATGGATTTAATTTTCACAGTAGTCTGTACATTATGATGTCATAAAGTGTGTGATTATAACCATTTTGCCAAATTTTTCATTTTTTGAAAAATTCTTCGCAGAGCACTGAACCTGTGAACTAATCTTCTTACATGCTTAGTGATCCAGGGCTATGTTCATATTAAAATCCTTTGTAATATATGTAAACAGTATGGCATTTTTCCATATGAATTACAAACTTTTCAATTTTAAGAACACTGTTCTTATAGTAGTACAGTTTACACTTAAAATTAGATGCAGTTGGGAATTTGTTTATAAACTGGAAATTAGCAGGACCATTTTATACACAAAGTGAAGTCAGCTCTTTCTGTCTAGCAGTTTACTTCATTATTTATTTAGTGAACTTTATTGTAGATTATCGGGTGTGATCCAGGTTTAATGTGCATGTAAATATCATCCACCGTGCAATATCTTTACAAATGTAATGTGGCTGGAATTGAGTTGCATGCGGAATACATTCTGTTATTTCTGGTAAAGCAATGTTAACCAGTATTTCCAAGTTCTGCTGCCAAAGCTGCAGTGCTATGCATCATTATTAACGAATGGAGAAAGTTTATGGTTTATCTCTCATTATTTTATGACAATATATCAGGAGTACAATGTAATGAAAGAACAATTCATATTAAAATGAAAATGATTTTCTTCTTCTTTAATTTACCCGAGTTGAAGGATTTAGTGAGGTAGTAGACTGTATCATATCGTGTGACATGTAAACTTGGTGGAATATGGACAGCGTCTCTGAAGGAATCTTTGGGTCCATTCTCACCGGGCTTGTCCTAAGGTATTCTTTAGCATTGTGGCTTTCACATGCATTTGAATAAACAGCATGTCTCGTAAATAAAGGGGGGTAATTTGAAAAAAATGTAATTATAAAGTAATTAATATGAAAATATAATCTCAATATTGACATATAAGCATTGCTGTATGATGTAAATTTCACATTGATGAATTAACTTTTGATTTCAAAACATCTCTATTTTATAATGATATGATTCTATATTAAAAATAGAAGGGTCGTATTATATAGCGTGGCGTAGTGCATCTGTCAGCACCTTGTGTATGGGTTATAACTGCTTATATGGCTAGGACCATAAAATTTGGTATACAAGAGGAAGATGGTTATGGTTTTTCGAGGTCAAGCTTACATGGTAATTTACATGCATGTAGGTAATTTTTAAGGCACAAAACCAAATAGAAACAGTACGAATAAGGCTAGGATAATCAAACTTGATACACAAATTAAACCATCAGAGAAAGGTTGTATGGTGCCGTGTTTCTGTCTGTTGATCCTTTATTTTAAAAGTGGAAGAGAAAAAAAGTCGAGTAAATTGTGATGCAGATCCATACAAAATTCCCAATGAAATTGGTAAAAAGGCATGAGTTTGAGTTGGGTAGATATACTTTGGGTTTGGTGAGGCAAATACATGTATCTGTTATTTTGTTACTTTTGCCCAATTTTTATACAGACCACAAAGTCTTGAGAAGTATGTGAATCAGCATGCCTATCCGTTTGTCTTTTGTCTACAACTATGAGAGACATTAGGAGATACTTAGTGCAAATAATGATTATGACTTTATGATGGGTCAGTGTCGTTAATCAAGGTCATTTGGCCAAGGTAACTGTATAAAGAATAAGAAAGCATTGTGTAATTTATAACTTATAAAATGGGTTAGATTTTTTTTTTACAATGCTGGTGTCCCAAACTTGAGTTTTCATAAACATCTTTACATGAGCAATGCAACTCGGATGAGTTGCGTGGCCCATAGGTCTGTTTTATAGATGTACACTAACAATTCTTTTACAAATAATTCAGACATACCGAAGAACTCTATTGGGAATGTACAAAAGCACAAATATTGTCAAACTCCTCTGTGTATGTGTAATTTTTAGAGTTGCATCTTGCAGTAGATGAGACCTGCAACAAATCCCAATCTTTGTAAAGTGGAATTATTGTCCATAAAAATTTAAACAATTGGGATAGAGCGTATCCTAGAATGAAAATGAAAAATAACTTTCAAATGAAAAAAGAAATCTTGAAAAAAAAATTCCAAAATACTTAAAGAAGTTCGTGAATTTTTTTGGAACTAGTCAAAAAAGGAAAACAAACAAAATTTTCAATCAGGTCCGTTACAAGTAGTATTCAATAACGATTGAATGATTGTTTTTTACGTCCCGTTGAGAATTTTTCACTCGTATTGAGACGTCACTAGCTGTAGGTGAAGTACGACAAATTTTGACCTATGCTTAGCGCTCAGGGCCGTAGCAGTAAGGGTACTTTATCGTGCCAACGCCTGCTGCGACATGGGAACTCTGTTTTTAGCTCACCTGAGCTGAAAGCTTAGGTGAGATTTTCTGATCACCTGTTGTCCATCGTCTGTAAACTTTCGACTTCTTCTCCAGAACCGCTCAGCCAATTTCAACCAAACTTGGCCAAAAGCATCCTAGGGTGAAGGAATTTTAAGTTTATTCAAATAAAGGGCCATGTCCCTTTCAAAGGGGAGATAATTACAAAAATAGGGTGGGTCATTTAAAAATCTTCTCAAGAACCACTGGGCCAGAGAAGCTGAAATTTACCTGAAAGCTTCCTGACATATTACAGATTCAAGTTTGTTCAAATCATGGCCCCCGGGGGTAGGATGGGGCCACAAGGGGGGGATCAAAGTTTTACATACAAATATATAGGAAAAATCTTTTAAAATCTTCTTCTCAAGAACCACTGAGCCAGAAAAGGTGAGATTTACATGAAAGCATCCCGGCATAGTGCAGATTCAAGTTTGTTCAAATCATGGTCACAATAGGGGATCAAAGTTTTACATACATATATATAGGAAAAATCTTTTAAAATCTTCTACTCAAACACTACTGAGCCAGGGAAGTTGAAATTTACATGAAAGCTTCCTGACATAGTGCAGATTCAAGTTTGTTAAAAATCATGGCCCCCGGGAGTAGGTTGGGGCCACAATAGGGGATCAAAGTTTTACATGCGGATATATAGGAAATATCTTTAAATATGAGCCAGGGTGACTCATGTGAGCGATGTGGTCCATGGGCCTCTTGTGGTTATATCCGGAAGACCCGTGATTCTCGCTTCGAAGTGCCGAACTTTTGGCGAAGGAGAGCAATCACTACCTACTTTAACGTCTTCTGTTTGACGCTGCCATGGCACGAAGGGGGCCCAAACTCACGACCTCCCGGTTACGAAGCGAACGCTCTACCACTGGGCTACCACGACCGGTTTGTCATACTCGAGATAGAGAATAGTTTGTCATGAAGCAGAGACTAGTATGCAATACTCGATGCATAAACTAGTTTGTCATACTCGATGCATAGACTAGTTTGTCATACTCGATGCATAGACTAGTTTGTCATACACGAGGCAGATAATAAATTGTCACACTCGAGGCAGAGAATAGTTTGTTATACTCGACGCAGACAATAGATTGTCATACACGAGGCAGATAATGGTCTGCCATACTCGAGACAGAGAATAAATTGTCACACTCGAGGCAGAGAATAGATTGTTATACTCGAGGCAGATACGATCACACAGAGATGTATGCTTGCGCCCAATGAGATTGAAGAAAAACAAAGAAACAAGATGTCGACAGAAGCCAGTCGTCAATGAACACAACAAGAAGTACGTGTCCAAACTTTTTTAATTGGAAAAAACCACTGTTTTCCTCGTGTTAGGGATCAGTTTTGTGTTGGTCACGAGTGCTGAGTGTAGAGAGTACTGTGATCAGGGACAATTCGTGTGTTACACCCATCTTCGGTACAACAGAAATGGCAGTTATACTGTCCACTCACGGGAACTTGACCGAAGCGAGTGCAGCGATCCTTGTCCGAGCTCTGGGACAGCCACTGCGTGGAACAGGTGTTTCGGGACACGCATCTAAAATAAAGGCATACGTCATAATATTAGGGGTTACTTTAGGGTGGCCCAACTGACACGCACCTTAACAAAAGTATACGTTAAAAAGTACCTACAACAACAAAATGCGCATAAATTATACATTACCTTGATCTAGAATATCTCCTATTTCGTGTATGTTGCAGGATAACCCCCGAGGTCGAGAAATGTTGTATTGAAATATAAAAGCCGAAGAGTTAGCCGAGGCTTTTATATTTCAAACAACATTTCGAGACCAAGGAGGTTATCCTGCATCATGAAAGGTGAAGATAACGAGCAGTGATCGATCTCATAACTCTTATAAGCAATACAAAATAGAGAGTTGGGCAAACACGGACCCCTGGATATACCAGAGGTGGGATCAGGTGCCTAGGAGGAGTAAGCATCCCCTGTCGACCGGTTACACCCCGCCATGAGCCCTCTATCTTGATCAGATAAACGGAGTTATCCATATTCAAAATCAATGTGCCAAGAACGGTTTAACAATCGGTATGAAACAAGTCGGACAGCATTTGACCCAATGGTAGGTTGTATTGACGAACTAAATCGTTATAACGACCACAGAATTTGCGAAATGCTGACTTTAAACGAAAGTGTTGAAACCCCTGCATCATCAATTTGTTTGTCAGTAGCCTGCCTCGATTTAAAAACTGATTTTACGCAGAACAAGCTCTTGCGTATCGAATCGGTTGAGAGATATAAACACCATATACAGGTGATAATGGAATATTGCTACATGAATATGTGGAGTTGACGATGGAGAAGCTGAAATCACCCCATTTTCAAGTTTGTTTGCCATTAAAATCTATTTTCAATAAAATATCTAAGTATGAAGCAGAAGTGGACGACTCTGTGGTGTCTTTTATTTCGAGTTCACAGGGATATATCGAATCGACATATGAATGAAATATAGATAGAACGTCGTCGATATATCTAAATGTCGCATGGAAGGTCACTGCAACAGATTTTTTCCTTCTCACGTAGAAGTTTTTGAATAAATTCTGCTTCATAAGAATATGAAAACAGGTCACGAAAACAAGAACTTTATTTCTATTCTACTACGACTCAGAAATATACAGCCCATCATTTACCTATACAGCTGCGTGACGTCATGTCAGTTTCCAAAACGGACTAGATGTTTTAACTACATGTTTTTTGCTAACAAAAAAAAAAAGGGGGGGGGGAGATGGTAGGGGTATGCTAGATTTATTTTGAAAAACATTTTAAGTATTTAGTTTAATGTTGACGGGTTATATCACCAGAGTCCAAGAAAATTACACAAATACATGGAAGAGGGTTAACTTGTCTGTACATCGACATGTTTACATGTGTATCGATCTTGGAATGCAGACGATTGATTTAAATGTTCTTCAGTCATTTATAAATTTGTTTTGCAACATATATTAATTCATTTGTATGATTTTGAAATTGAATTATCAGTTATTGACTTTATTGTTGTATTAGCTGAACAAGAAGTGCAAGCGAAGTGTCTCGTAATCAGTTATTACGCATGATGGTATATCGCAGAGAAATGACCATGGCTGCCATAATCGTGGTAGAATAAAATTTAGCTCTTTTGGTCAGTGATAGGCCATATACATTGTCAAGGAATCGCAAAACGTGATTAACCAAGGAAAAGAATAGTGAATTATAAGCATGGTATCAAACTATTGCTTTACAGAAGTTATGGAAGACCGTTCTCTATAAGATTGTGAAATTAACCACAAGAACCAGCAATTTTGTATGTAATAATGAGAGTTGGGTCTATACATGTACCATACCATCATCTTATAAAAAGGTTTTTTTTTTATTAGAGGGTGGTTTGGCATAGACCACTACTATTATTATCACAAACAAAATTACTGGTGCCTGTGAATTAACAACTGTTTTGAAAATTTGCTGTTTACAGGATTCTTGAAAGATTTTGGTGAGCCAAACCATGCACGATTCTCTCACGTGGACTTCATCAATTTCACGTTGATAAGAATAAATTACTATTTTGGAATATGCTTTGGTAATTCGAGTTTAATCTTCAAAAAGATCTTCAATGCAAGGTTGTGGGCCTTCCAAACTGAAATGCTTTGAATTTGCAGCAGGGTATTGCTAAAACGTGGAACAGTAAACGGAACGGAATGTAGAATGATTAATGTAGATAATATAACGCCAAAAAAAAAATATTGGGGGGAAATGATTCATTTTTATTAAAACCAACAATTTGGGAATTTTTACAAGCGATAAGACAACTTTATCATTAAATTTTGCATCATAAATTGATTAATCAAATAAGTTAAACGGTTGTTTAAGAATTTACAAAGCGTTTTACAAGAATTTTGAAATTCCGGCATTGACAGGTGTTAGCAAGCAGCGACACCAGTGGGTAGAGAATGAAAAGAACACACGTGGTTAATATGCTCCCTCCCCCCGTGGCAAAACGTCATTAACGCACATGTACATGTATTTACACATAATACCGTGTATGTGTGTACTTAAAACAGGGAGTGTGATATGTATAAAACAACAATAATTCATGATCTTATTAAGTCAACAATTTAAACATCTTGTGTTTGATTTATTATTATTTTTAACTAACAGAGACTTAGTAACCGCAGCACTCCAATCCTTAATAGGGAGAACTTCTGACAGCTCATTTTTAAACTAAATACTTGAATATCTTAACATTTAGATTAATAATGAGATGACTTTTAATTCCATCCAAGCATAAATTCTGTGTTAGCCTTTTAGCTATTTCATATATCATGAAATAAATCTGTAAATTCCTCTTACTATGGGCCATAAACTTCACTGTGCTGTTTCAATTTTTTCCCGCTGTATCTCTTTCGTTTCAACACTAATCCGCAGGATATCCGTAAATGTACGAACTTTCACATAGATTCATCGCAAATGAGGCAAACCTTGTTTCCACGCCGGACTCGTTCGCTTTAGAATTTGATGTGATACATAAATGTATATTGTACCAGGTGTAGAACTAAATTCAAATTCATTTATCTTAAACATATCTAGTTCGATTAAAAGCACGTTCGATTTAAAACGGCTATGTTTGGGGGAAATTGTTTTAATTTTTTTTTTTTTTTTATCTTTTACAATGTTATTTTTGGGGGCAGGGGGTTGTACCTTTTATTCATTAGATAGCCACATAATGTTTTTTCTTTAGGTAGCAGTCAGAATAAAGTAATAGCATTTGAAAGGGGTTCAATTATAATTCAAGTCTTTTTCAGTATATATTTATCTTATTTTTTTCTTCGTTTGTGAAACAACATACCATCACAATCTTCGGGGGGAGATGGCAATGCCGGGAAAAAGAATGGTACCAACAGGCGGCGACGATTCGGGATGGGTGACGATTTGGGGTGTAACACACGTTTCATGAAATATGCAGACATAAAGCGTCGCACTCCATACACTCTCGAGTATATTTCAAAAATTTTGATTTCTTAAATACACGACTATAAAACCGAATACTTTTCCCACGAGAATGTTCTCCATTGAAATAATCCGACAAAGAAGTAGGTACAGTTTCTAAAGTCATTTGGCCCAAAATATCGATGATTTCACTTGGAGCTCAAACCCTGGCATTCAAATAAGGAATTGATTAGCAAACCCAAAATCCGCTCAGTTTGATCAGCAAAATGATTTATGTCATATGACGAGAGCTAGAAGTTGGCATAAAATTGCAAAAATGCCATTTTCAATGAAAATATCCACAAATTCAGGTGGTTTTCTTTTCAGAAAACACACAGCGCATGCGTCGAGCAAATTCATATTCAAGAATGTTTTTCATCTTAAAATAATACACAATATATATCATTTTTATTTTGCTCGACAAATGCGCACATCTTTTCCTGAGCAATAATCTGTATGACATTTGACAGTTTTCAGGCTTATTTTGAAAAAAAGGCGGGAAATGTCTTATTCATGATGTCATAATGCTATCCAATTAGAAATACCATTCTGATTTTGTTGACATAGTATACCTGGCATATATTTTACTTTCTTAAAACGCTTATTAAGGTTAATTCCAGACACATTTTATAGAGAGAAAATTTTTGGGCCTTTTTATGTATACAATCGTACTTGTGGCAAATATTTTCATAACTTAATTAATTTATAATTGTTCTGTATCTGATTAATCTTTCGGACAAGAGAAAAGATTAAGTGAAAATCATTAAAACTAGCCGAAATAAAAAGAAATGCTAGAATCCTTTGCAAATGAAATTTGAGAACAACCCAAGTTATCTTTCATGATGGAATGCCAAATTCGCAGGTAGGGACATATAAACGACATCCATAAAAATCATTGGTTTTATAAGTGTGCCATTCTGGGGTGCTTGCACAATTACGCGCGTTCTTGAGGAGAATTGGGGAGCATTGCGTCCTGTCGATGATGGATATGAACTTTTGTTGTTGTTGTTGAGTGCAACAAAGCCTAAACATATCACAAAATAAATGTAGATTGTATATGAATTTAAAAATAATAGCATTGACACTTTAGATGATAAAGTAATTGATTCAGTTTTCCTAGTTTATAGTATGTTTCTAATTATTTGTATGTCATAGGAAATAAAGAAAGTCCACGTGAACCTACTACTACACATATTTACTTCCGCCTGAAACCTACCGTGAACACTTCCTATTTGACAGCGACAGTAACTCAATCAGTACCGCTTACGTTGTGAGCACCCGGGTGAAGCCCTAGGGTGGGTCAGACGCGATACCTTAACCTGTTGTAGTTTTAGTGAGTGTTCCTTCGCAAACTGTTCGGCGTTAGAAGCGGAGGTAAAATCCGAGGTCACAGTAAATTGGTGACACAGTAAAAAAACAAAACCCGTCATTGCACTAACCCTAGTGAGTGATTGTGAAAAATTCTCGACGGGACATAAAACAACAATCAATTCGAAAGACCCGTGATTGTCGTTTCTAAATACCGAGCGTTTGACGTATGGAGCGCCAAATTAACATAAACTCAAATAATTGAAGATATCTTCAATTATTTGAAGGTATCATCAATTCAATTATTGCTTTCTTTAATTGAATTAATGCGCGCATTAAATCAATTATTGCTCTTATCAAATGAATTAATGCGTGCTTCAATTCAATTATTGCTCTCATCGATTGAGTTAATGCGCGCATCAATTGAATTAATGAGAGCAATAATTGATTTAATGCGCGCATTAATTCAATTATTGCTCTCTTCAATTCAATTGATGCGCGCATTAATTCAATTAATGAGAGGAATAATAGATTTGATGCGTGCATTAATTCAATTATTGCTCTCTTCAATTCATTTGATGAGAGCATCAATTTAGTAGAAATATTGCTCGCAATAATTAATTTAGAGCTCGGTATAAATAATTTGATGATCTCTTTAATTCAATTGAAGATATCTTTAAATCATTTACAATGCTTTTGTATAAGGAATTAATGCGCGCTTCAATTTCTTTAAAGAGAGCAACAATTCAATTAAAGATATATCATTAATTCAATTGTGGATATGTTGAATTGAAGATATCTTTAATTATATAGTTGCTCTCTCTAAAAGAATTATTGCTCTCTTCAAATCAATTAAAGATATCATTAATTCAATTGAAGAGAGCAATAATTGAATTAATGCGCGCATTAAATCAATTCTTGCTCTCATCAAATGAATTAATGCGCGCATCAATTCAATTATTGCTCTCATCAATTGATTTAATGCGCCCATTATATCAATTATTGCTCTCTTCAATTGAATTGTAGCGCGCATCAATTCAATTGTTGATATCATTAATTCATTTGAAGATATCATTAATCAATTAAAGCGCGCATCAAATCAGCTGAATAATTAATGCTCTCATCAATTCAATTAATGCGCGCGATAATTCAGAATTGAAGATATCATTCATTATTTGTAGAGATCTTTAATTCAATTGTTGTGCGCATCAAATGAATTGATGATATCTTCAAATAATTGAAGATATCTTCAATTATTTGAGTTTATGTTCATTTGGCGCTCCATATTGACGAAGGAGCAATCACTACATATGCCAACGTCTTGGGTTTGACGCGGCACGAGCGGGGCTCGAACTCACGACCTCCCGGTTACAAAGCCCCGGTTACGAAGCAAACACCAACCCTGAGTTCCTATCTCTCATACGGTGGTGCCACCTTAATGTAGCCGACCGATTTTCGCTACGGTAGATCGTAAACAGTATTGATTTTCTCAGTCACTACTCCCGCTTTGCTTTCCTGTCTTTTTACGTACCTTTTGTAAATGTTGTCGTTACCATTGATATCATGGATTACGTCCGTCATACAGAAATCGAGTCCCGTGGGGCAGGCCGTGGAGGGCCCTGTGTAAACATCAAGAGTGCTGCAGGGATTAGAGGAGCTCAAATCCCCACACTGGCGACAATGCCGGCGGACTGTAAAAGTTAATATAATATTTATTTCAAGTCGGGTTCACAAACAGCAACATTTGGTCTTAAGAGCTATTTTCTGACTAAATGAATAAAACTCGCATAACATATGCAAAACAGTACTATCATACTATAACATGGGTATACACATACATGAATTCAATATAGAGAAAGTACACTAAATATGGCACTAGGTCTTTAAGTTAACTTGTGGTCAACGACCTACATGTAACCACTAATTATCATAAATTATCTAAAAGGAAAGTCCAGCCTGTTGCACCTTGGGACAATATGTATTTGATTCTCTAGTAAAATACTTAAATATCATAAAAATTAGCTACAAACACAAGTACGATAGTAACCGTACTAACTGCTAATGTTTAATATAAGTTGGTTAAAGCCTACAATATTTCAGTTTGCAGATTCATATCTAAAAGATTTCAACCCATTTGTTGTTGACTTAACTTTTGGTAAAACCGAAGTTTTCGTGTATTTAAAAGAATATGGTTTTTTCCCCCATTTTTCTTGTTTCACTTTCACCACAAAAATGCAAGATTAGTGAATAGTAGCTGAAATTTGGCACGATAAAAGTGTGATGAATTGTTAGTTTTCTTAATAGGGATAAGCTTTCACTGCAAGCGCATCTGATTAAGTATTGCTAACAAGCTTTTAAAGTAAGCGCATCCTGATTAAGTATCGCTATCACATGGAGCGCCAAATGAACATAAACTCAAATAATTGAAGATATCTTCAATTATTTAAAGATATTATCAATTCATTTGATGCGCGCAACAATTCAATTGAAGAGAGCAATAATTGATATAACGCGCGCATTAATTCATTTAATGAGAGCAATAATTGAATTGATGCGCGCATTAATTCATTTGATGAGAGCAAGAATTGATTTAATGCGCGCATTAATTCAATTATTGCTCTCTTCAATTGAATTAATGATATCTTTAATTGATTTGAAGAGAGCAATAATTCTTTTAGAGAGAGCAACTATATAATTAAAGATATCTTCAATTCAACATATCCACAATTGAATTAATGATATATCTTTAATTGAATTGTTGCTCTCTTTAAAAGAATTGATGCGCGCATTAATTCCTTGTAAAGAAGCATTGTAAATGATTTAAGATATATTCAATCGAATTAAAGAGATCATCAAATTATTTATACCAAGCTTTAAATTAATTATTGCGAGCAATATTTCTACTAAATTGATGCTCTCATCAAATGAATTGAAGAGAGCAATAATTGAATTAATGCTCGCATTAATTTAATTGATGAGAGCAATGATTGAATTGAAGCGCGCATTAATTCATTTGATGAGAGCAATAATTGATTTAATGCGCGCATTAATTCAATTAAAGAGGACAATAATTGAATTGATGATATCTTCAAATAATTGAAGATATCTTCATTTATTTGAGTTTATGTTAATTTGGCGCTCCATACTAACAAGCTTTTAAACTAAGCGCATCCTGATTAAGTATCGCTAACAAGCTTTAAACTAAGCGCATTCTGATTAAAGATCCCCAACAAGCTTCAAACTAAGCGCATCCTGATTAAAGATCCCTAACAAGCTTTAAACTAAGCGCATCCTGATTAAAGATCCCTAACAAGCTTTAAACTAAGCGTATCCTGATTAAATCCCTAACAAGCTTCAAACTAAGCGCCTCCTGATTAAAGATCCCTAACAAGCTTTAAACTAAGCGTATCCTGATTAAAGATCCCTAACAAGCTTTAAACTAAGTGCATCCTGATTAAAGATCCCTAACAAGCTTTAAACTAAGCGCATCCTGATTAAAGATCCCTAACAAGCTTTTAAAGTAAGCACATCCTGATTAAAGATCCCTAACAAGCTTTTAAAGTAAGCGCATCCTGATTAAAGATCCCTAACAAGCTTTTAAAGTAAGCACATTCTGATTAAGTGCCACTAAAAAGCGTCTTCAGTAAGCATGTCTCGATTAAGAACCCTTGACAAGCTTTTAGAGAGAGTGCATCCCGGCAAAGTGTTGCTAACAAACAATATGGTAAGCGCATCCTTATAAAGTGCCATCAAGAAGCTTTTAAAGAACCTGCATCTTGGATTAAATATCACTGACAAGGTTTTACAGGGATCGCATGCTGAGTAAATATCACTTGTGTCATGCTAGTTTGTATAAGTTTTATAATATATCAAAGTCTGTAACGATTTAGACTATAATAGGTTTCCACTCATGCACGGAACCTTTGAAACAATGTAGGCTTGTATGATGCTTAATCTAAGCCCTTAAGCATTTGTTTTTCCTCGACTTAGCGAATCGAGAATATTATATGCTACTGCTTTTAAACCTGATTTTAGTATAACTAAATGAACGACGTATATTAAAAAAAAGTTTGAATTTTGAAGATTTTTTGTTTTCTTTGTTTACCTGGTGCGGAAGTTGTAGTAGTAGTACTAACAGTTGTAGAAGCGACATACTGACAATCTGAAAAAGGAGAATATTTTTGCATTTCAAAATGAGTAAACATGACATGAACCATTTCATATTATTCTGAAATGAAAAAGTAAAGATAACGAACAGTGATCAATCTCATAAATCCCCTAAAGAATACAAAATTGAGAGCAGGGCAAACGCGAACCCCTGGATACAACAGAGGTTTAATCAAATGCCAAGGATGAGAAAGTATCCCCTGTGGACCAGTCACACTCGAAGTGAATCCGATATCTTGATCAGGTAAACGGAGTTATCCGTAATCAAAATCAAAATCAGTATATAAAGAACGACCTAACAGAAACACATTAGACAGCATTCGACTTAATGACAGACTGTATTTGCATATATTAAATCATTGTAACAACCATAGAATTTTGAAAGGGTGACTTTAAACGAGATTGTTGAAACCATTGCCGCATCAACTTATTTGTCAGTGACCTGCTTTGTTCTAAAATTGATCATGAGCAGAACATTCTCTCACGTATTGAATCGACTGAGAGACATAGACACCATATGCATGTGATAATGGATTACAGTATTGCTACATAAATTTGCATCTTCGCTAGCCATGGGTGACGCTCCATAGTGGCGAAGATGCATAAATTTGTAGAAGGCCAACGCAAGGCATTTCTTCTTTTCATGTATACGCATTTGCATAAATTCTGCATCATAAGAGTATAAAAACAGATCAGCTAATAAAGGAGCACAATTTGAGCCCAATAGAAATCCCAAATATGAAATAAAACCTACACTCCTGACATCTGTTGCAGAAGAGTGAACACTTCTGGAAGAAGCCCTCGGTGTTACTGTTGATTGGTTTATTACAGGCACCAGACAAGTTATCGTAGTCGAAACAGAAGGGCATCTCACTTTGGCATATTTGCCGAGAGCCACCTGGAAAAAGATTGGATACATATGTACTTAAATCTAGTTCACCTTAAGAACAGTTAAAACTAAAATACACGGTATAGTGGTTTTATTCATAATTTTTTTGTCTAAATATCAGGATGTAAACCCGCCCGATGTTGTAGCGCAGTAGAGGAGACCAAGCTTGCGATGCACACTTTCGCACATCGATCGAGGGGAGGGGGGGGGGGCATGGGGCATATTTCCCGAAATTCAGTCATAACTTTTTATTACACATTTTACAAATTATACGCACTTTTAATTTTAGAAGCGAAACATTCATCTACATCTACGGTAGCAGACGGTGTGTTCACGTCCAATATTTTTGTACAAAAATGTGATGCAAGAATCATACAGCCAGAAAAACGTTGTAATATTTGATCTTTCTAATTGTATTGTGTAATGTTTCATTTTAAATTGTAGAATTTTTCATCTGTATTGTATATTTTCTATTTGTATTGTAAATGTACATGTCCAATTTTCCATTTGTATTATATATTTTCCTTTTGTATTGCCGGTTTCGGAAGCTCAGTAGTAGAGCGTTCGCTTCGTAACCGGGAGGTCGTGAGTTCGAGCCGGGTGGTCGTGAGCACGAGTCCCGCTAGTACCAAGACCGTGTCAAACCAAAGACGTTAACATTGGTAGTAATTGTTCCCTCACCATACGCTTGGCATTTAGAAGTGAAAATCATGTTTTTCGGATATGACCTTAGAAACGTAGATCTTCTGTCGCGACAGGCATTGGCACGTTAATGAACTCTCACTGCTGCGACCGTAAGTGCTAATCATAGGTCTAAATTTGTGGTACTTCACCTACAATTGGTGACGTCTCAATATGAGTGAAAAATTCTCGACAGGACGTAAAAAAACCAAACAAGCAACTGTTGATATTTTATAATTTCCCATTTGTATTATATATTTTTCATTAGTATTGTAAAGTTTTTCATTTGCATTGTATCATTTTCCATTCGTGTTGTATCCGAAGGGTTGTTTACTTCGATTTTTGCTATGAAACGATTTAATTGGTCAAGTCTTAGCTTGTATCGTATCGAAAACGAGCGAAATGTTCCAGATGCTCGACCACACGAGAAACTGCTCCTCTATTTCCATACAGGACTAGTTAAACACGAGGTTGATAAGCGAGAGAAATGAGTTCAGTTGAATCAACATGTAGGTAAACAACAGATAAGAAAAAGGTATAACCTATGGCTTGATGATTGACCCATTGTTTAAGCCAATGGGATTCTTTGTAACAAACCAAAATAAACAATCCCTCGAATAAAATACAAACAGAAAATACACCGTGTCATTTTGGCGTAGGGAATATTTAGCGGATTTTTCTTTTAAAAAGATACAGTTTGAAATCTTAGCGCTTCATTTCACTTTCATTTTTTTGACGAATTTCCAGCGCGCCAAAATTATGCGATATACGTTCAATGCAAATTAAAAATTATACAACACAGATGGAAAATATAGAATACAAATAGAAAATATACAATTCAAATGAAAAATCATGCAATACAAATGGGAAAATATACAATACAAAAGATGTTTTCAATATAAACTTAATAACATACGATAGATACAGAAGTAAACGGTCAAATGTTGCAACGTTTGACATACAATCATTGAGTTACATGTATGTTAGCAGATCTATTGTCGCATTTGAGTAAGATTAGTCTCCGGGCACTTGCAGGTGATAATAGAATATTGCGACATATGGGAAGTTGACGATGGAAAAGCTGAAATCATCCCGTTTGTCATAAATTTGAGTTGTCAGTTTGCCATTAATGTCTATTTTCAATAAAATATCTAAATATGAAGCAGAAGTGGACGACTCTGTGGTGTCTTTTATTTCGAGCTCACAGGGATATATCGAAACGACATATGAATGAAAGTTGTTATTGTTAATAGACAAAACGTCGTCGATATATCTAAATGTCGAATTGAAGGCCACAACAAGAGATTTTTTCTTCTCACGTAGAAGTTTTTGAATACATTCTGCTTCATATGAATATAGAAACAGGTCAGCTAACAAAGGAGCAGAATTTGTGCCTATGGGAATTCCAACAGACTGTTGGAAGACCTGATCACCAAAGACCACAAAGATATTGTCAATGAGGAACAATGAGGAACATATTATTTTATTTCAACTTCAGAGTACTTGTGCGTGGAATCAGAGTGGTGTTTAGCAAAGTAATTTTTTGGGGGGATGACTGATTACTAGATATGAATATTTCCATTTTCTATTTTTGTTGAAGAAGCAACTGTCTATGATGTTAAAAAGTCTAGTCTTTAATTTATCGTGAGGAATGGTCGTGTAAAGTGTTGAAAAGTCATAGGTTTTGATGTTATTGATTTGGGAAAAGTTTTGCGATTTCAAGTTTACTAAAAGTTCTTTAGAATTTTTTAGAATCCCACATTTCATTAACACCACTTCTGTCATATGTAGTCGCACAGTGTGTTTGAAGTTTCTTCTTCACAGCTGTTAATATTTTCGTGAGGAGCAAAGATAGGGGCTTGGTAGAGCACTTACTGGATCCAGCAATATATCTTTGTTTATAAGGGTTTTTATGTAGTTTAGGAATCCAGTATAGGTACGGTAACTCATATTCATTCGACCCATTGACTGGGATATTAAATGTGTCTAAAACTGAAGCATGGTTTTGAAGAATTTCATCTTTTGAAAGGGCAGTTGGATTATAAGTATGATTACCAAAAGTGGAATTAATGCCAAGTTCGTTCAAAATACAGGTATAATAATGAGCCTTACAAACAAAGACAATGTTGTTACAAGCTTTGTCAGCTGGAACTAAAACATATTCCTCATGTAACCTATCTAATTCTTTTATCACTTCTGGTTTATTAAACACAGAAGGATAGATGGTACTTACTTTTGTTTTAATATGTCTAATGCGGGATTTTAATATTATACTTATGCTTTTAACCCATTTTGACAATGTATCAAGTTCTTTTTCATATTTAGCCCATTGTCTGGCATAATCTTCGACAGAATTCATAATAGAGATGAAGTTCTGTCGCCAATTGAAAGACCGAGGTTCTCTGTATTTAGGACCTTTTAGAAGAAGTGATTTGAGGTCCTCATTTTCAACTATATCAACATCATCAGTAATGACATGTCCAGCTGGACTATAGTTGAAAGAAGATGAAGAACAAGAGCACGTTGGTGGATTAGGTTTAAGATGGTCTATATCTAGGCACTGCAAAGTTTGTTTATAATCAATGAGTTTGGATGCAATAGTAGAAGTATAGCTGTAGGAAATACAGGGTGTAGACTTGAACTTGAAATAAGTTGGAATACACGACTGAACCCTTTTATGACGAAGAATGTTGCTTATGTTGACGGCTTCTATTCCTTTGTTTGTAAATTTGAGCTTAAGGAACTGGCGGTATGATTTGGAAGGAATGTCATCCATGACCCGTGCTGGTTTAAAGAGCCTGTGATTGGCAACATCCATAATCATAGAGTTCAGTCTATATTTAGGTGGTGAAAAATCCAAGAATAGACTAGCTGTGGCTTCTTCAAATAACGTATGTAAAACTCTCAATGGAACAGAATAAAGTTTTGTACGAATATGATATAGACCTAATTGTCTGTTGACGTAAGGTAAAAGTGAATCAAACATGTGAAAATATGTTATAGTGTTTCTAGACGCATTTCTGCCATCACAATTCCCTTGAATACGCAAATTTCGAGTCGCCCAATAGTTATTTCCCTTTGTTGAACTCTTGCGCACAGTGAGACACAAAATATGTTTTCATATTCACACGGTGGGTACAAATGCTTATCGCTGCGTTCATATATTGTCTAAAGGTGATTACCTGACGTCATGCAACCAAAGGAAGGCAGGGAATATAATATAATAAAATAGCTCAAAGAAAAATCGATCATCACCATCTTTCTTTGATAAGATTATCACTCGTGTAGAAGAGGAAATAAACAACAATTTTATATTTAATTTAATGGCTTAATTAGAACAAATCATTCTTGATATGGTCAATTCAATTTATACCAACGGCTGATACAAACAAAATTTACACTTTCATAACTGTTATCCTTATCCACATAACCAGCGTGTAATATCCATACATCTTGTACCCGCCCAAGCTTTCAACAGATTACTGAACATACTTCCATCACAGAAGAGCTGATATCTTGGTTGGTTATATATTGTTTAACGTCCTTCTCGAGAACATTTTACTCAAATGGAGACATCACCATTGCCGGTGAAGGGCTGCAAAATTTAGGCTTAAGCTCGATGCTTACGGTCTTTAAGCAGGGGGCCTCTGTTTTTGCGGCAAGCAAGGGGTACTGAGGGCCTATTCTAACCTGGGTTCCCACTGATATCTCAAAAATCGCGTATTAGTATTGCATTTTGACCCTAAACTGACTGATCTTCATATGTACATGTATATGTGATATGTACTGAATGTACCGATTCTGAATTTACTGAAGTTCGAAATTCAATGCAATGAATAGTGTCTACACACTTTCATTTTGACAATATTCTTATTTCAGCTGGGCTTGTATGCTTTTTGCGTTACCAAGGCAAGTCAGAAAAAGGTTGTTTGTTTGTTTTACGCCTCGTCCAACATTTTGTACTCATATTGACACGT
Source organism: Ostrea edulis (assembly GCF_947568905.1). NCBI lineage: Eukaryota > Metazoa > Mollusca > Bivalvia > Ostreida > Ostreidae > Ostrea > Ostrea edulis. Next base: position 88,477,249 of record NC_079165.1, on the reverse strand, counting down.
TACCAGCTGTAGATGAAGTACCACAAATTTAGACCTATGCTTAGCGGTTACGGCCGAGACAGTGAGGATTCTTTAACATGCCAACGCCTGCCGCGATACGGGACCTCCGTTATATAAGGTCATATCTGAAAGAACCACCATTCTCACTTCTAGATACCGAACGTTTGGCAAAGGAGCAAAGCACTACCTATGTTTACGTTTTAGATTTGACGCGTCCATGGCACGAGTGGGGCTCGAAACTCACGAACGTCCTGTTACGAAGCAAACGTTCTACCACTGAGCTACCGCGACTGGTAATCTTGGAAAGGATATTTTCTCCTACACCAAAACAATATCTATTGTCAAATTCCTCTTAAACCCTTTCCATGTCGCAAACATATTTTATACCGACATAAAGTTATTTTGAGTACATACTCTGGCAATTTACAGGTGTCGTTATTTTTGATGTAGCAGTTGTTGTTGGTATCGGTGTTGTTGTTGGTGTCGTTGTTGTCGTTGATGATGATGGTATCGGTGTAGTTGTAGGTGTTGTTGTCGTTGGTGATGATGGTATCGGTGTTGTTGTCGTTGATGATGGTATCGGTGTTGTTGTAGTTGATGATGGTATCGGTGTTGTTGTAGTTGATGATGATGGTATGGGTGTTGTTGTTGTCGTTGATGAAGGTGTTGTTGGTTTAGGTGTGGTTGTTGTAGTTGTTGGTATCGGTGTTGTAGTTGTAGGTGTTGATGTTGTTGGTTTCGGTGTGGTGGTTGTCGTTGTTGTTGTGATTGTCGTCGTAGGTTTTGGAGTTGTTGTGGTGGTAGTAGTAGTAGTAGTACTTATATAACCGAGAATGTTATCCACCAAATTCATTTCTGTAAAATACGATTTTGTAAAAACCCCATTCTGAAACAAAAGGTGGAAGGGTTACAATGCTTAACAAAGTCATTTTAATGGAGTATTAATCTTAAGTTTTGTAGTCTATGGTCGCACATTGAGCCAGTTTAACGCATTAGGCTGTTGTGATATACACGTATTTTGTTCCCCATGGCCATAGGCTCAAGTGAAATTTTGGTTATCGAGGTTTTGCACATTTCTACTCTCCATATACATCACTGGTCAAAGTTTAACCAAGCTTGACACAAAGCATTCTTGGGTAACGTAAACCCAAAACCTGTCCAATCGAAAAGACCATTCTTCCTTCCAAGAAAAAACAATTGTAACTAGACAATAGTATGGATTTATCTTCAAATATATAACGAAACTCATGGTCAAAAGTGGGAACCTTGTATAAAACCTTTCTCACACAGTAATTACAATTTGTTTTGTTCAAATCAGGGACCTTAACGTCATGGTGAAGTCAAAATAGGGACTCAAAATTTTCAGAAAAACATTGTTCGTTATCTTCACCTTTTCACGGAGGTATTTTGTTTTCAGGTCAGGATAGGACTGCAAATGGGACTCGATTATATATTTATAGGGGAAATTCTTATAAATTCATGAGTGTAGTTTGTCAGTCATATTTATTGGAGATTTAATTTTGTTCAAACAATGGACTCTGGAGTCACGTTTGGAGAAGCAATAGGAATGCAAACGTTTACACAGTGATATAAGGAAAAAATACTTAAATGGACACTAGCTGTCATATTGTTACCAACAACTGAATTAAAATGAAAAATGCCTCCATCTAATATATTGCATGATTTCAAACACTTCTTACACCCTCAGAGCAAACATTCATGTATGAATTTGTAATTTTGGTGATAAGATAATCATTGTCTAGTAAGACAATTTTTGCATATATATTTCTTTACACTAAAAGTGGTTATATAACATAATTTTATTAGGTTTCTCTTCTTTTTGTACAAAATAAATGTTTTTTTTATTACAGGCAGTCATTAATATATTCTATTACCATGTTATTGAGGGAGTTCGAAAAAGAAAATCGTCATCACTTTCACAAATCATGCACCTTTAAGACATCTTATTGAGAAGGACACAGTTTCTTAGGTTGAAAGCATCATAATGATTTAGTTTCTTTTCCTAGGCTGGAATGGGGGCTACAATATGGGCACAAAATGTTTCATGGGAATAAAAACAGAGAATTTCAAATTATTTTCTGATGAACGAAAAGGCTGAATTTAAAAAACAACAATGATAAATGTAGACACCCACATGCAGTGTAAATTTATCAAGTTGATACAAATCTTCACACCCCGGGGACCATGGTTGGGTCGAAAAAGAAGTTACAACATATTACATACTATTGGTAATCTTTAAAAGTGTAGGTTCAAAACTATGAAACTAGGTCATGATGGGACTACAGAAGGGGAACACAGGTTTACTTCTTAGTATATAGGTCAGGGTTATAAAGCAAGCCTCCCAAACATTCAAAATCTTCTTAACAATAGTTACATGATTTCAAATAAAATGCAAGCATCATGATGCAATGTAGATACAATTTGTTCTTTGGAGCGTGGACCCGAGGCTAATTTGGTTGGAAGCATACATTTAGATCTGCAAAGATTTACAGAGGAAATACAACATATTTATATAGGTGAAGTCTATAAAAACACGATGAAGAACTTAAAGATAAATAAAATGCTGAAGTAGCTTTTTGTACGATATACAAGTGCATTCAAAATTGTTTAAATTATGTCCTGTGAGGACAGAGTAGACCTTCACACAATACAATTTGGCTTGCGGGAACATCGTAGACTTACGATAATGGTCAAAGGCTTTCCTCATATTGACAAATTTGTAACCTGGATGATCTTGAGAAAGTATAGTTTCCCTATACAGTCCCAAGAATGTATTCAGCTGTAACAGCTCTATATATGTAGGGTACAGAGAAATTACCTGTAGCCGAGATGTGATTACAAAAGTCTGTGCTGCATTTCTGTAAATAATACAACAGTATATCAGCACAATTCTTCAATTAAAATGGAACTAAGAAATAATCAGATTTTGTGACCAGTTACCATAAAGTTGATATTAAAAGATACAATGTATGGAAGTTTCCCATTGACAACATCTACGCAGTCTTTGGTAATCAGGTCTTCCAAAAGTATGTTGGAATTCCCATGGACGTGAATTGTGCTCCTTTATAAGCTGACCTGTTTTTGTATTCTCATAAAGCAGAATTTATTCAAAAGCTTCTACGTGAGAAGAGAATATCTCTTGCTGTGGTTTTGTTGCTATGGTTTTTCTGTTGTTTTTTTTTTTTTTTGGTGATTTTAATTATATATTAACAATATGTCGATTTGATATATCTCAGTGAACTTAAAATAAAAGACACCATATAGTTTTCCATATCTGCTTCGTATTTGGATTTCTAAAAATAAATTATACATTGACGTTAACGGCGTACTAATACAATACCTTTACGACAAACGGGACTAGTATAGCTTCTCCATCGTCCACTTCCCAAGTTTATGTAGCAATATTCCACTATCACATGCATATTGTTTTTATATCTCTCAACACTAGAACAAGTTCTTTGCATGGTCAGTTTTTAAACCGAGGCAGAGTTCTGACAAATACGTTGATGATACAGGGCGCTAAAAGTATTTTGCAATGTTATGGTCGTTATAGTGATCTAATTTGCAAATAAAACCTGTCATTAGATCGAAGGTTGTCTGACGTGTTTCATACCACCGGTCAACAGAGGATACTTACTCCTTCTAAACACCTGATCCTCTCCAGGCTTCTGTGTTTGTCCTACTCTCTATTTTGTATTCTTTATAGGATTTATGGGGTTGATCACTATTTGTTGTCTTCACGGTGTTTTGATTACTCGAGTTATTTTTAATCCAAACACATGCAATTTGAATGTCAGAAGATGGATGATACATGCATACCAACATACAGATAAACATCATCAAACCGAACATTTTGAGAGTGCACCCTTTAGAGTTCTCTGCTAGGAGCACTGAGTGCACCCTTTGGAATATTTTTGTGATGACGTACCTGGCTTACATGCGCGCTCGAGCTGACACAACCCCTTTCATACGCATCTGTATGTTGTATGTTGCCGCATTGCTGAAAAAGAACTGATGGAATTTAAAGAAGAAATAAAAATGGTCATTTAAAATTTAGTTAAATCAAAACGACACCTTATGGCTGGAAAAATATTGGCGCATAAATATTTGGTCTAATTTTGAAATACAGAGAGAAACGCTGGTTCAGCATATATATTCTTCTAGATCGAAGTATTTCAAAAAATGTATAAGAATGTACTTATATCAAGTACCAAAGGGGTAACAAACAAGAGGCACGTGGGTCACATTGCTCACCCTAACAATTCTACAGAAATAAAAGACATCAGAGTCGTCCACTTCTGCTTCATGCTTAGATATTTTATCAAAAATAAATATTAATGGCAAACAAAATTGAAAACGGGATGAATTCAGCTTCTCCATTGTCAACTTCCCATATTTATGTAGCAATACTCCATTATCACCTGCATATGATGTTTAAATCTTTCAAATGATTCGATACGCAATAGTTTATTCTGCGTATGATAAGTTTTTAAATCGAGGCAGGCTACTTTAAAGCAAGTTGATGTTACAGGGGTTTCAACATCTCGATTAAAGTCAGCATTTCACAAATTATATGGCTGTTAAAAATATTTACGGTGTGACCGTTGGACCGAGCGAAGCATGAAATAGTCATTGGTGTGTCCCAAGTGATAATCCCATTTAAAAGTACTTTAAATCATAATTCATTTAAAAATATTTTTTATATTTTATGAACTTCCCCTTGCGTTAAATGCCCAGTAACATCTAGATATGGAAGGGGGACATATGAGGATAGATAAAGGATCCGCCTATTCATTTAACGCGGGGAATATATAACCACGCGACGTAAAGCGTGACATCACATTTAGCCGCGGTTTTTTTTCTCTCTCTTTCAAATCAAACAATTATAAACAACAATACATCCCGTTTGCAATTTAAAAGACAGTTAAAACAAAACAAAACTAAACAACAAATTCAATGTGGTAAAACCGTAAGCGTAGATATATCGTATATTTTTTTGTGTAAAGAAACTCATGAACTCGTTCATCTATTTAGTCGTATTACTGTTTCCCTATTTGATGATTAGCTAAAAAAAAACTGTAACAGTAATAATTATCCCATTCATTTTTAGCAAACTAAGTGTTTGAATTACAATTGCATGTCAGTCTTGTATTTTTGGCATTCCAAATCAAAACAATAATAACCGTAGAACAAACTAACGAACAAAACAATATGGCGGCGCCCATATGGATCACAAAATTTTAAGTGAACATATGTAGAGATTATCTCTATTCCTTTGCTGATTTTCTCAATTTTTTTTTTTACATACGTGTTACCTTTAGAGCCTAGCTTCGCTCGGTATAATGATCTAGTTTGCTAATACAACCTATCATTCGGACAAATGCTGTCTGATGTGTTTCATACCGCTTTTTAGGCCGTTCTTGGCACACTGATCGAGATATAGGGCTCACGTGACCGGTCGACAGGGGATGCTTACTTCTGGGGACGCTGGGGATAACTGACCCCACTTCTGCTATATCCAGGGTTCCGTGTTTGCCAAACTCTCTATTTTGTATCCTTATAAGAGTTATGATTTTTTAATGATTTTGTTTTTGTTTAACGTTCCTCTCAATAGTTTTTCACTCATACAGAGACGTCACCATTGCCGGTGGGTTATGAGATTGATCACTGTTCGTTATCTTTACGTTTATATGATTTATGAGATTGATAACGTTTTATTATTTTCACCTTTATAAGAGTTATGAGATTGATCACTGTTCATTATCGTCATCTTTATAGGAGTTATGAGATTGATCACTGTTCGTTAACTTCACCTTTATAGGAGCTATGGGATTTATCACTGTTCGTTATATTCACCTTTATATGAGTTTTGAGATCAATCACTGTTCGTTAGCTTCAGCTTTATATGAGTTATGAGATTGATCACTGTTCGTTAACTTCACCTTTATAGGAGGTATGAGATTGATCACTGTTTGTTATCTTCACCTTTATAGGAGTTATGAGATTGATCACTGTTCGTTAGCTTCACCTTTATAGGAGGTATGAGATTGCTCACTGTTCGTTATCTTCACTTTTCATTGCACCTTTGTGGTTTTTAAGATATTTTTAATTTTCCTATATGCTCCTAAACAAAACGTTGACCCTCTACTTGCACAACAATTTGACATATTACAGCCTTATGTTTTTTTTTTAGAAGAACATTTTATAAGAATTTCTTCTTCTTTCAATTTAGTGCATTCCGCCACAATACTCTTTTAGTATATATTGTTTTATGATAAATTCTAAACCCCTATAGAGATACCCGTGAGACATGGTGTAAACAAAAACTTTTATCTACACAACATGAGGATGCGTGTATATCAATTAAACGTATGAACCCTTGCGATTCTTGAACGAATAATCCTATGCATTATTTTGAATCCCTACTGCGGACACAGGCTACGGGGTCAAGATGTAAACACACTGTGAATGTACATTACATGGAGATGCCTGTGTATTGATCTGACAAGTGAAATTTGACGACACCCTTGTGATTCATGAGAAAAAATTAAATTAAATCTAGTGTATATTCTTCTGTACAGATTTAAGCTCCATTTGTGGCTTCATATAACGAAAGTATTCAGTTATTCTCGAGTTATTTGAACACCCTTACCTAATTTTGATACTTGTTAATTATCTCCTCTAGAAACATCATCAAACTTAAGTCCCCTTCTCTAAAGATCCTTTGTACTAAGTTTCATTGAAACTGGTCATATAATTCGAAGTCGAAAATGGGAAAAGTTTACAGACAGACATATGGGCGACGGTCAAACTTAAATCAGGAAAAGTCAGTTGAACTTTCAGTTCAGGTACCCTAATAAAATATATAGGGATGGCCCAATCTCATTAAAATACAGATCTCTCAAATATTGCACGGTGCAAAGCGTGCGCTATTCGAGCGATCTATATTTTAATCAGATTGGGGATGGTCTGTTGGTCGCTAAAATTAGAAATTCTTTGACCTGACAAAAATGTTCCGGAAGTGGTATACAGTACAGTATTACAGTTTCTGTACAGGTCAAGTGTTCATAAAAATAAGAATTATAAAAATATTGGTATATCAAACGTCTTGACCAATTTTAAATTTCAACTACAATCTTGATTATAATTTTATCATTTATCTACCTAATCACGGATTGACAGTTCATTACATCTTCATGTAAACATGTCTGAAAATATCTGTGATGCGTAGATCTGTGAACTGCATCAGATTAACGCGTCAATAGATCTATAAGTGGAAAAGATAAAAATAGTCTATACGTCTAAGGTGGAAGGGTCAAGTTTATGGGAGGTCAACAGGTCATATATTCAACTGTAATCTTTGGTTATACGTACCGCTCCTGGTTTACAAATAGCGATGACGTGTGATGTTCCATTAAAGTAGTCTTTATCCGGGTGTTTTCGGGTGTACTCGGAGAAGAAACAACCCAACAGAGAGGTAGTCCGCAAAATATCCAGGTAAGGCGCGACTGTCAAAATAAAACAACAAACAGTACAGGTAAAGCGCGACTGTCAAAATAAAGTGAAATAAAACAACAAACAGTACAGGTAAGGCGCGACTGTCAAAATAAAGTGAAATAAAACAACAATTTAACAGTACAGGTAAGGTGTGACTGTCAAAATAAAGTGAAATAAAACAACAAACAGTACAGGTAAGGCGCGACTGTTAAAATAAAGTGAAATAAAACAACAAACAGTACAGGTAAGGTGCGACTGTCAAAATAAAGTGAAATAAAACAACAATCTAATGGTTGAAAAATATAGAAGGCTGACTGTCGTTCTTTAAAGCTCAGTAAGAAAATAAACTTTTTAGGAATAGCACTGACACTGAATGTTGGCGCTTTGTGCTCCTAAATACACTAGTACAGATTCAACCAGCACCTCTTAAGGTCGTAGTATATCATATTTTTGTAAATGTAGGTTTTTAGCAATATTAAAACATTTAGAAATAGCTTTATAAAATTCGATGACAATTGTTTTGGTTATCATATGTCCTTAAAATACACTAGTACATGAAAAGGTATTCATTTTTATGAAATTTACAATCAAAGGTTGGTAAAAGTTTCATGAAATACATAATGTTTGCCATTATATATAAATCCATTAGATACAGTGTACAGGTACACGTCAGATTGGATGCACTGTAATTTTAATCTCTCATGAAATACACAGAGAGAAAAAAAGTAGTCTTAATAATCTTTTGAATTATAATTTAATTTACAGTTTTTTCCTTAACAAACACAACTGCAGCGCATTCATGAGGAAATGGCTATCATTACAATTAGTAAATATATCAAAGGAAAAAGTTGCGAATTACAACATTGTGAATGACACTTGTACAAAACCCACCGTATGTCAAAATTATATATAGTGCATTATTCCCTTTGCATTAATTGATTTAAAAAGTTTGATGTCTTATACCTCAATTAGTAATTTTGTGATATACTTACGGGTATGAGGCTCAATGTGCTGTAAATCTAAATAGAAATACATTTCAAGTGAAATGTTATTTTATCCATCAATACATTAATCAGGAATAATAATGTTTCACTTGTAAAACTTAACTCTTACTTACTTAATCGACAGTGTTCATTTATCTCAGTCCCTGAAAAAGGAAAATGAGTATTGAACTGGATTAGCAGTGACTACAATTTGATGCATGTTTTTAAATTAATTACCTACTTGATGAACAATGGTTGGTATAATCTATATGTGAATATGAGATGTAATGGTCCCATATCAGTGAGAGTTAGAAATCGGTTCCACCCAAAACTCGAGTTTCTTAAGTTTTGAATTTTTCAAGAGACACAAGGCTTGCCGAGTGCTACTTGAAAAAAAGTCTGTTTCTCCCATCATACACGTGTAAGCTTTGGTTTGTTTGTTCTGTAAATGCAATAGACACAAGTCTATCGACTTATTAACACTGAAAAATCAAATTCTATACGAAATTTAAACTATTCCTTTTTTACAATAAATGCCAAAGACTTTTTAAAGTGTACTGATGGGAGAATGCAGAGAATGCATGGCTATGGTCCATAGTGTTCCCCATGCTCACTGCCAAATCAAGTATTCAGAAGTATAGTGATATACTTTAGTTAACTACTAAAGAAAAATCTGTACGTACTGCAGTGTGAGCAATCAAGCGTATTAGTCTTGGCTGAAAAACAACAAGAATATTGGTAAACGACCTAAAGCAGTATGTAACATATATAAATTACCAGTATCATTAACAAGGTACATATAGCTTACCAAGGTAAATAGCTTATCAACGATAATACCCAGGTAAATAGCTTACCGACGATAATACTCAGGTAAATAGCTTACCAACGATAATACCAAGATAAATAGCTTATCAACGATAATACCCAGATAAATAGCTTACCAACGATAATACCAAGATAAATAGCTTATCAACGATAATACCCAGATACATAGCTTATCAACGATAATACCCTGTAAATAGCTTACCGACGATAATACCCAGGTAAATAGCTTACCGACGATAATACCCAGGTAAATAGCTTACCAACGATAATACCAAGATAAATAGTTTACCAACGATAATACCAAGATAAATAGCTTATCAACGATAATACCATGTAAATAGCTTACCGACGATAATACCCAGGTAAATAGCTTACCAACGATAATACCCAGGTAAATAGCTTACCAACGATAATACCAAGATAAATAGCTTACCAACGATAATACCAAGATAAATAGCTTACCGACGATAATACCAAGATAAATAGCTTACCGACGATAATACCAAGATAAATAGCTTATCAACGATAATACCAAGATAAATAGCTTATCAACGATAATACCAAGATAAATAGCTTACCAACGATAATACCAAGATAAATAGCTTACCAACAATAATACCAAGATAAATAGCTTACCAACGATAATACCCAGGTAAATAGCTTACCAACGATAATACCAAGATAAATAGCTTACCAACGATAATACCCAGGTAAATAGCTTATCAACGATAATACCAAGATAAATAGCTTATCAACGATAATACCCAGGTAAATAGCTTATCAACGATAATACCAAGATAAATAGCTTATCAACGATAATACCCAGGTAAATAGCTTACCAACGATAATACCAAGATAAATAGCTTACCAGTGTTATTACCAAGATAAGTAGCTAAACGGTGTTATCTCAAAGGTAGATATCTTATCTGTGTTAATATCAAGGATTACCAAGGTGAATACCTTAACGGTGTCATCTCAAGGTGAATACCTTACAGGTGTCATTATCAAGGTGAATACCTTAACGGTGTCATATCAAAGTAAATACCTTTCAGGTGTCATTATCAAGGTGAATACATTACCGGTGTCAGTACCAAGGTATTTAAATTACTGGAGTTATTTCCAAAATAAGTAGCTTACCGGTGTCATTACAAACGTAGATCATTGAGTTATGTTCATACCTTTTTCAAATATTTCAGTGCATGAGAAGGCAACAGACACTGGAATCGTACAGGAGGCTGGGGTACAGAAGAGAAAAAACCCGTAGTCATAGTGATAGAGAAACATAGCGAGTCACCATTTAAACGTTACCGCGTACATTAACTGAAAACACTACCATAGACATTTCTAGAAAATTTGAAACAGTCGTAATTTACAATTTTAGAGACAAATATAAATTCTTACCAACTGTGATCAAAAACGTCACATGGAACATCATTATCAGACTGAATACTTCAGGCAGTGGGTCATTCTACACTTTAAATCTTATCTTAGGATTATGATAATGTCACATAAGATATATCAAACGACGACCCATATCGTAGCATGGAACGGACTCAATTAGTTGTCTGACGTAAAATTGTTTTATATTTCATGTCAAAGGACAGATGATCGTAAACATTGTAACAAAGGACAGATGACCGTAAACATTGTAACAAAGGACAGATGACCGTAAACATTGTAACAAAGGACAGATGACCGTAAACATTGTAACAAAGGACAGATGACCGTAAACACTGCATCAAAGGACAGATGATCGTAAACATTGTAACAAAGGACAGATGATCGTAAACATTGTAACAAAGGACAGATGATCGTAAACATTGTAACAAAGGACAGATGACCGTAAACATTGTAACAAAGGACAGATGACCGTAAACACTGCATCAAAGGACAGATGATCGTAAACATTGTAACAAAGGACAGATGATCGTAAACATTGTAACAAAGGACAGATGACCGTAAACACTGCATCAAAGGACAGATGACCGTAAACATTGTAACAAAGGACAGATGATCGTAAACATTGTAACAAAGGACAGATGACCGTAAACATTGTAACAAAGGACAGATGACCGTAAACACTGCATCAAAGGACAGATGATCGTAAACATTGTAACAAAGGACAGATGATCGTAAACATTGTAACAAAGGACAGATGACCGTAAACACTGCATCAAAGGACAGATGATCGTAAACATTGTAACAAAGGACAGATGATCGTAAACATTGTAACAAAGGACAGATGATCGTAAACACTGCATCAAAGGACAGATGATCGTAAACATTGCATCAAAGGACAGATGATCGTAAACACTGCATCAAAGGACAGATGATCGTAAACATTGCATCAAAGGACAGATTATCGTAAACACTGCATCAAAATTTCAAAAGTTCTGATTAACAGTTGACAATTAGGTATATAGAATCCCCCCCCCCCCCACACACATAGCTTACTAGGGTTATCATCAAGGTAATTAGCTTCTTACCGATGTTACGGCAAAAAAGTCTTACCAGTGTTATTAATAAGGTAAATAAATGTTTATATGTTCGTAAAGGACGCCAAGATAGAACAAAACAACACTTGTTTAATTGATAGTGAAGATCAACGACACCATCCATTGAAATGTCGCCACAAAGGCCAATAACAATAGCTGATCTCCCCATATGAATAAGATTTGAGATTAGAGGTTGATGCGACATCAAAAATCCGGTGTTGAGACTGACATAGTGAGAAGACTGTCCTATATACTGGTAATTCGTCCTTGTTATGTACCTTATTGTTTATTTCGGCCGGCATTCTTTGAATGATAAAACTACATCTTAACCTGCCCGTAATCCTGTATACATAATAAGTCAACAACCGTAAAAGTTTTTCCAACAGTGTTTATTGATGGTTCATCCTGGATTCTTATAAACTAGAGGTGGATAGACGTCGTCGCCGACCAATCAAATGCCCTGTTAAACAGCATTGGGTTATCAGGTAAATTCGAACTTTTGTGATGTAAAAATATAAAAGCTATATGGCGTGTAAAACGTTGCAATATTATACAAATATTGATTTTTTCCCGAAAATACTGATGAAGTAAGATTTCTTATTGAGTGTCTCCGAGATTTATATTCAATAATGCTTGATTGCAATATGTGCTAAATCTCGATGTATAATCGATAAATATTAACTCTTAATTTTGGATTCTTTAAAAGAGGCATGAGATTGATTACTGTTCGTTATCTTCACCTTTTTATTGGTGTATATTCAATAAATTTTGATAAATATTCCATAATATACAGATGTAAATAAAAAGATTATCGAAAATGATGAAGATTTTCGCATACAAATAACAATATCATCTAATATAAACCAAGAATTTCAATTTTAATAGCAAGATTCGTACAAGTACAATATCACAACTTTTTACACGCCATATACGCACGTTTTTCAATTGATCATTATTATCTTTTATAGATGATCACACATTCTGATTACCCGTAATGGATGGTTGCGTCATAATTCCTCTTTTGACTTCACAATCTAAATGAATTGAAAAATAATGACAACGCATAATATAAACAATGAATATTGTTTAATCACGGGCGCTTGACGTTTTTTAAAATATCCATAATTTAGAAAAAGGTCTTTCTATAAACAAAATATTCACAAGGTATATCACGCCGTCATCTTGGTTTTCTTTTTTTACCAGCTGCATCGCTTGTAATTATCATACTAGATCGAACTTTTCGCCGAAAATTGCAAGCGATGCAGGTGGTAAAAAAGAAAACCAAGATGGTGGCGTGATATACCTTGTGAATATTTTGTTTATAGAAAGACCTTTTTCTAAATTATGGATAATTAAAACGTCAAGTGCCTGTGTGTTTAATCTGCAAAGTAAAGTATTCTCAATCTACAAAATGAATGATACACGCACGAACTACAAAATGAAAAACGAAAAATCTGCAAAATAAATAACGCACAATCTACAAAACGAAAAATCTGCAAAATGAATAATAATAATTAAAATAAAAAAATCTTCAAAACGAAAATTCTGCAAATTGAATAAAAGATAATCTACAAAACGAAAAACGATCAAACGTACACTGCAAAATTACATGTAATAATGGAATCAGGCGTTGATAATCTGTCTAAAAGTTATATGAATGTAATTTAAAAAGATTGATTGGTTGGTTGTACATTGTTTAACATCTCACTAGAGGATTTTTCACTCATATGGTGAAGGGCTGCAAAATTTAGGCACTTATGGCCTTTGAGCAGGGGGGGGGGGTCTTTATTATGTCACACCTGCTGTGACAAGGGGCCTCGGTTATGCAGTCTCATCCGAAGGACCCCCCCCCCCCATTTAATCACCTATTACGACAAGCAAGGGCATTGAAGACCTATTCTAACCTGGATCCCTACGGAATTTTTGTCGGTTCACCTATGTATTTTACCGAAAAAGTATATCAATGCGCATAACGCATTGATGCGCAAGGTTTCCTTCCAATTTATCTTAATCAATCAAAAAATGTTAGTCATTTACAGATTATTTGAAACCATGAATAATTCTTCATTTTGTTGAAAACGTTTTGAACTGTATTTCCTTGTATTAAGTACGCACAAACCAGGGATGAATCATTTAATGGCATTTTAAGAATTGAAAAACACCAAAGTCTTCCATTTTAACTCACCTAAGATACCCGTTCTTAATTATCATTCCATCATAATACATGGATGAAAGGCGAATATATTTATCATTAGGAAACACCCTTTACTCGCGTATAGTAGTGGATATTCAGTATACACATTATTCATGGTTCCTTTTTATCTATATGTATGCTATGCTGATGTACTCACATTCTTGACATCTCTTGCAGTGGAGGGCACATTTATCGAAGAAGTCGATGTGTTCGCTGATAGCTTGATAGTTACAAATTCCTGTGGTGTTGTGATAGTTGGAACAAAATGGCCATTCATTACGACACAGCGAGTCAGAAGTGCCTACAGAATGAACCACACCAGATGAACAATAAGTCCATGTTAATCGTGTACAGCACGCGCACTGGATCCGGTGTACCTATAGAACGCACCGGATCACAGTACTAAGTGGTCATTTCATAAATTACAACATACCGAGTCCGATGTACCTATAGATCACATCAGATCACGGCACATTACAAAAATTACAACATACCGAGTCCGATGTACCTATAGAATGCACCAGATCACGGTAATAAGAGCCCATTACATAAATCACTGCATACTGAGTCCAATGTACCTATAGAACATATCAGATCACGGTACTAAGTGGCCATTTCATAAATTACAATATACCGAGTCCAAAGTACCTACAGACCACACCAGATCACGGTACATTACATAAATCACAACATACCGAGTCCGATGTACCTATAGAACACATCAGATCACGGCACATTACAACAAGAGGCCCATGGGCCTAGAATCGCTCTTCTGATACATTGTAGAACAAACAAAAATTCTCACTAACCAAGATTTATCAATTAACAAAGTTTGATTATGTGAAGTCAAATAGTACCTGAAAATTTAAATGTAACTGTCCAAAAGTAGGTCACGGTGACCTACTTTTGGTCGACACACTGAAGACTCAAGATGCATCAACTGACAAGTCAAATAGTATTCAAATATAGCCATCAAATTCCAAAAGAAGGCCACAGTGACCTACTTTTTGGTCGACACACTCCAAAGACTCAAGATGCATCAACTGACAAAGTTTGATAATTGAAGTCAAATAGTATATGAAATATTCAGATATAAACGTCAAATTCCAAAAGTAGGTCACAGTGACCTACTTTTTGATCGACACACTCTGAAGACTCAAGACCAATCAACTGACAAAGTTTGATGATTGTAAGTCAAATAGTATCTGAAATATTCAAATATAGTCGTCAAAATCCAAAAATAGGTCACGGTGACCTACTTTTTAGTCAACACACTCTGAAGACTCAACATGCATCAACTGTCAAAGTTTGATAATTGTAAGTCAAATAGTATCTGAAATATTAAAATATAGCCGTCAAATTCCAAAAGTAGGTCACGGTGACCTACTTTTTGGTCAACAAACTATGAAGACTGAAGATGCATCAACTGACAATGTTTGATAATCCTAGCTTTCATAGTGTCCAAAATATGCATCTAAAATTGAAAATGTGAAATTTGAATGTCTGCAAAATTCAAAAAGTAGGTCACTGTGACCTACTTTTTTATAAATATGTTTTGAGGCCTCTAGATGCATCAACTTACAAGGTTTGATGATTCTAAACCTCTCGGTATCTGAAATAACAACCTAAAATGTATTCATAAATGATTAGCCATAAAATTCAGAAAGTAGGTCATGGTGACATACTTTTCACATGACGCACTTTAAGGTTCCATGATCCATCAACTGACAACTTTTGATGATCATAGGCTCAAAAGTGTCTAAGATATGCATCAACATCCATTTAATATTAATTACCTGCGAAATTCAAAAAGTAGGTCACCATACCATACTTTTGAGACAACATGATATTAAGTCCTAAGATGCATCAACTGACAAAATTTGATGATCCTAGTCCTTATACTAAGCAAAATATCAAAGTTTTAAGAAAAGAAAATTTATGGTCAACTTTGAAGTGACCTTGAAACCACACCCTTTGCCCCAGGATGATGCCTTGAACAATTTTTTTTATCTACAACCTATCCTCATCCTTATGCATAAGTTTGATGATAATTTGCCCAGTGGTTCTTGAGAAGATTTTTAGCAACCACTACTTTTGTTTGCATTTTCCTAATTATCTCCCCTTGTTAAAGGGTCACAACCCTAATTTTAGTATAAATGAAAGCCCTTGGGCCAAGGATACCCTGTGACAAATTTGACAAAATTTGAGATATAGCCCTTTTTTCCAAAAAGTTGACGCACACCGCACGCCAGACATATGGCCATATGATTAGCTCTTTGAGCCTTCGGCTCAGAAGAGCTAAAAATTACAACATACCGAGTCCGATGTACCTATAGAATGCACCAGATCACGGTACTAAGAGTCCATTACATAAATCACAACATACCGAGTCCGATATACCTACAGACCACGATACTAAGTGGTCATTACATAAATAACAATATTCCGAGTCCAATGTACCTACAGACCTCACCAGATCACGGTACATTACATAAGTCACAACATACCGAGTCCGATGTACCTATAGAACACATCAGATCACGGTACTAAGTGGCCATTTCATAAATTACAATATATTGAGACCGATGTACCGAGGGTAACTGATAACAAAACAATGAAAATGATGGTCATGTAGTATAGTGAACAAGAAATATGTATTCCCCAAAAGAAATAAGAAAGAAGACGGCAAAGATGCTTACCAATACAGGGTATGGCTGAAAAGAGAAGTGTACGGTGAATGGTATTACAAAACAAAGACGCGGTCAGTGATATTACAAAACAAAGACGCAGTCAGTGTTACTAAAGAACAGACACGTGGTCAGTGTTATTAAAGAACAGACACACGGTCAGTGTTATTAAAGAACAGACACGCGGTCAGTGTTATTAAAGAACAGACACGCGGTCAGTGTTATTAAAGAACAGACACGCGGTCAGTGTTATTAAAGAACAGACACACGGTCAGTGTTATTAAAGAACAGACACACGGTCAGTGTTATTAAAGAACAGACACGCGGTCAGTGTTATTAAAGAACAGACACATGGTCAGTGTTATTAAAGAAGAAACACGCGGTCAGTGTTATTAAAGAACAGACACGCGGTCAGTGTCATTAAAGAACAGACACGCGGTCAGTGTTATTAAAAAACAGACACACGGTCAGTGTTATTAAAGAACAGACACACGGTCAGTGTTATTAAAGGACACACACATGGTCAGTGTTATTTAAGAACAGACACGCGGTTAGTGTTATTAAAGGACACACACATGGTCAGTGTTATTAAAGAACAGACACGCGGTTAGTGTTATTAAAGAACAGACACACGGTCAGTGTTATTAAAGGACACACACATGGTCAGTGTTATTTAAGAACAGACACGCGGTTAGTGTTATTAAAGAACAGACACGCGGTCAATGTTATTAAAGGACACACACATGGTCAGTGTTATTAAAGAACAGACACACGGTCAGTGTTATTAAAGAACAGACACGTGGATTAGTACTTACCACTGGTTTGTTCTGTGTCCGCTGTGGATTAGTACTTACCACTGGTTTGTTCTGTGTCCGCTGTGGATTAGTACTTACCACTGGTTTGTTTTGTGTCCGCTGTGGATTAGTACTTACCACTGGTTTGTTTTGTGTCCGCTGTGGATTAGTACTTACCACTGGTTTGTTCTGTGTCCGCTGTGGATTAGTACTTACCACTATTTTGTTCCGTGTCCGCTGTGGATTAGTACTTACCACTGGTTTGTTTTGTGTCCGCTGTGGATTAGTACTTACCACTGGTTTGTTTTGTGTCCGCTGTGGATTAGTACTTACCACTATTTTGTTCTGTATCCACTGTGGATTAGTACTTACCACTGGTTTGTTCTGTGTCCGCTGTGGATTAGTACTTACCACTGGTTTGTTTTGTGTCCGCTGTGGATTAGTACTTACCACTGGTTTGTTCTGTGTCCGCTGTGGATTAGTACTTACCACTATTTTGTTCCGTGTCCGCTGTGGATTAGTACTTACCACTATTTTGTTCTGTGTCCGCTGTATTTTCCAGTATTTTATAAATAAGCTCCAGTTCTTAGAGA
Organism: Ostrea edulis; assembly: GCF_947568905.1. Taxonomy (NCBI): domain Eukaryota; kingdom Metazoa; phylum Mollusca; class Bivalvia; order Ostreida; family Ostreidae; genus Ostrea; species Ostrea edulis. Next base: position 88,459,160 of record NC_079165.1, on the reverse strand, counting down.
AAAGAAATGATATTCGATACTAAAGCAGCTGAATAATGAATTGGAGGTTTAACGAACAACATTCTGAAAAATTAAAATTACCTGAAATAGTTCCATGGTTGCAAAAATCTCCCCTGCAAGTCTGTAAAAAAAAAAAAAAATCCAACACTCGGTCATAATCACAATGCACACACATGTCACCAAAGTAAATATAATTTTTTTTATTTAACGATGAAAAGCAATGTGAGTGTACACAATACTTTGATTTCAGTGAGTAGATGAATTGTTGTTGGATCCATAGTACATCCACGAAAATACGCATCTCCAAACTTCCCAGAATAACAAATCTATAAAATAAAACAAGATGAGTTTGTGAAACACTGATGCCCCCGTATGGCAGCAAAGTTGTTAGCAGCCAAAGTTAAAGATTTCAAAAAGTAGGTTAAATCCTAAGGTGAAGGTCACAAGATCAAACTCCTTAGTACCGAAAGACCTGTCTTATCACAAGGAATACATATATGGAAATTAAAAGTCCTTGCTTTAAGCGTTCAAAAGTTATGATGAAGGTTAATTTTTTTTAAAGTAGGTCAAACGCCAAGGTGAAGGTCATAACTTCAAAAACCTTGATAATAAAAAAATGTCTGGCTAGGGTTAAATACTGTATCCCCCGGGGCATAAAATATAAAAATTCTCGTGTTTGAAATAATTATGACTTTAAAAGACTTGATACAGTAACTAAAGAATCATCTATTAAATACATTGACTATAGAATCACTTATTGAATACAGTGACTATAGAATCACTTATTGAATACATTGACTATAGAATCATTTATTGAATACAGTAACTATATATAATCACTTATTGAATACAGTGACTATATAGAATAACTTATTGAATACAATGACTGTATAATCACTTATTGAATGCATTGAATATAGGATCACGTATTGAATACAGTGACTATAGAATCACTTTTTGAATACAGTGACTATAGAATCACTTATTGAATACAGTGACTATAGAATCACTTATTGAATACATTGACTATAGGATCAATTATTGAATACATTGACTGTAGAATCACTTATTGAATACATTAACTATAGGATCACTTATTGAATACATTGACTATAGAATCACTTATTGAATACATTAACTATAGGATCACTTATTGAATACAGTGACTATAGAATCACTTATTGAATACAGTGACTGTAGAATCACTTATTGAATATAGTGACTGTAGAATCACTTATTGAATATAGTGACTATAGAATCACTTATTGAATACATTGACTATAGGATCACTTATTGAATACATTGACTATAGAATCACTTATTGAATACAGTGACTATAGAATCACTTATTGAATACAGTGACTATAGAATCACTTATTGAATACATTGACTATAGAATCACTTATTGAATACATTGACTATAGAATCACTTATTGAATACAGTGATTATAGAATCACTTATTGAATACATTGACTATAGAATCACTTATTGAATACATTGACTATAGAATCACTTATTGAATACATTGACTATAGCATCACTTATTGAATACAGTGACTATAGAATCACTTATTGAATATATTGACTATAGAATCACTTATTGAATACAGTGACTATAGAATCACTTATTAAATACATTGACTATAGAATCACTTATTGAATACATTGACTATAGAATCACTTATTGAATACATTGACTATAGAATCACTTATTGAATACATTGACTATAGAATCACTTATTGAATACAGTGACTATAGAATCACTTATTGAATACAATGACGATAGCATCACTTATTGAATACAGTGAATATAGAATCACTTATTGAATACATTGACTATAGAATCACTTATTGAATACATTGACTATAGAATCACTTATTGAATACAGTGATTATAGAATCACTTATTGAATACATTGACTATAGAATCACTTATTGAATACATTGACTATAGAATCACTTATTGAATACATTGACTATAGCATCACTTATTGAATACAGTGACTATAGAATCACTTATTGAATATATTGACTATAGAATCACTTATTGAATACAGTGACTATAGAATCACTTATTAAATACATTGACTATAGAATCACTTATTGAATACATTGACTATAGAATCACTTATTGAATACATTGACTATAGAATCACTTATTGAATACATTGACTATAGAATCACTTATTGAATACAGTGACTATAGAATCACTTATTGAATACAATGACTATAGCATCACTTATTGAATACAGTGAATATAGAATCACTTATTGAATACATTGACTATAGAATCACTTATTGAATACAGTGACTATAGAATCACTTATTAAATACATTGACTATAGAATCACTTATTGAATACATTGACTATAGAATCACTTATTGAATACATTGACTATAGAATCACTTATTGAATACATTGACTGTAGAATCACTCATTGAATACAGTGACTATAGAATCACTTATTGAATACATTAACTATAGAATCACTTATTGAATACATTGACTATAGAATCACTTATTGAATACAGTGACTATAGAATCACTTATTGAATACAGTGACTATAGAATCACTTATTGAATACATTGACTATAGAATCACTTTTTGAATACATTGACTATAGGATCACTTATTGAATACATTGACTATAGCATCACTTATTGAATACAGTGACTATAGAATCACTTATTGAATACATTGACTATAGAATCACTTATTGAATACATTGACTATAGAATCACTTATTGAATACAGTGACTATAGAATCACTTTTTGAATACATTGACTATAGAATCACTTATTGAATACATTGACTATAGAATCACTTATTGAATACATTGACTATAGCATCACTTATTGAATACAGTGAATATAGAATCACTTATTGAATACATTGACTATAGAATCACTTATTGAATACAGTGACTATAGAATCACTTATTAAATACATTGACTATAGAATCACTTATTGAATACATTGACTATAGAATCACTTATTGAATACATTGACTATAGAATCACTTATTGAATACATTGACTATAGAATCACTTATTGAATACAGTGACTATAGAATCACTTATTGAATAGATTGACTATAGAATCACTTATTGAATACAGTGAATATAGGATCACTTATTGAATACATTGACTATAGAATCACTTATTGAATACATTGACTATAGAATCACTTATTGAATACAGTGACTATAGAATCACTTATTGAATACATTGACTATAGAATCATTTATTGAATATAGTGACTATAGATCACTTATTGAATACATTGACTATAGAATCACTTATTGAATATAGTGACTATAGGATCACTTATTGAATACATTGACTATAGAATCACTTATTGAATACATTGACTATAGAATCACTTATTTTCGTGGGGTCACATTTTTGTAGTTGGGAAATTCCACACATGAAACAAGATTCGCGGTCTAGGACTTGGTAAAGCTTTGTCCTGGGTTGCTGATTTGTTCCCTCAGCGGAATTTCCGAATCTCACACTTGTACGAATGATTTCATTTGGTCTATTTTCTAGGTAGATTAGAATTCAAGCATATGGGCATGTCCGAGCCAAGAATTAGCAAGCATAATTACATGATTTGCAAAATAAATGTCATAGAAAAGCAACCAAAAACCCAACATATTATTGCTTCCATCATTGAAAAATTTCTGAAATTTGCTCACCGCCCCTGGTTTGCATACAGCGATCACGTGGGATGATTGGTTGAAGTAAGACGTACTGGAATCCGTGACGAAACATCCCAATAACGACGACTGAACGAGCACTCTTAGGTAATGGCTGGCTTAAATGTTAGGAAGTAAAACTCAACTTTTTTTCTTTTATTTTATGAACACATCTTCCAAGACGAAGAAAGCATTTGTTTATTACCTACTATTGGCCGTATGTGTCGTAAACCTGTCAATACATAAATGCAGTTTGAATTATATAATATTACTTTGATCATGTTTCATAGTCCATAGAAATTAATTGATTTAACAATTAACTGTCAGAAAATTGGGGGGGGGGGGTGATATTGAACTTACTTATTCTGCATTTAGTGTCAATCTCCACATCTGTAGAATGTACAACGAAAAAGAAATAAAATGTTGCAATATTATATTATATAAATATTGCATGTAGTTGAGGGTAACATTGAAAATTTTCACCCCGAGAAAACCATTGTCAACCGAGGCGTAGCCGAGGTTGACAATGGTTTTTCGAGGGGTGAAAATTTTCAATGTTACCCTCAACTACATGCAATATTTGTTTTATTATACTGAATGTTAAATAAACAACAAAGCAGAAAGACTTGCGTCTGTTGACATTGATCAATCAATGTTATGCGATTTTTCGTATATCGATGCGGGTATTCGTGTTTATTACAAACGCTCAAACGACGTCGTCTAACAATCTACGGCGAACCGTACGCGCATAAATTTGACGCATGTGATAATTTTTTTATAATATCACCCGTTGTCAAGTACTGTTACCCGTTGCTAGATACTATCACCCTGGAGGGTGTGTTTTCTGTTCTCAGAGGGTAACAATATGTTTTTTCAAATGCTTCTTGACCAATCAGATTCGAGTATTTTACATGAAAGTATAATAATACATGTTATCACAATAAAGGTCTCAATGGATTTCAAGATTATAAAGAAAACTTCCAAAACTCACTACAGGATGGACAATTGAAAGAACTTCCTGAAAGAAAGAAAAAATAACAATAAGAAAAAATCGTTGTAATTTGAATGTCATCAAGCTCACTTCAAAAAATAAAAGATATATCAGACAGTACTAATCTAACTGTGGCTTTTCGCGCGTGTTAAAGACTCTGAAATTTAGAACATTGACATCAATATCACAGCGAGCTACAAAATATAGTTTCCACAATAATTAATCTAAAACACGTTGCATTCTCTGCTTGACCATTCATCCCGGCCCAGTTAACATCAAAACACATGAATAAACGATTGACATAAAAACACTTCTGGATTCATCATGGGAATGAGATTTATTAACCCCCGGATGTTTAACCTGATAGCAGTTTAAGGATGTATGCTACACCAAAGAAATTTGATGTAGATGAAAAGTGGAGGATATGTACAACAATATTTTGAAGTTGAAAAATTTCAAATTTACTTTATTTTGTCAAAAAATACAGTTTTAGTAGAAGGTAATCTGAAAAAAATTTAAAATCCCTGCTGGACTCGAACCTGCGACCTACAGTTCAGCATTCGGTATTCTTTTTTTCTTCTCTTTTATTGATTAACATTTAAACAGATATCACAGACTAATCATCAGTTACAATCACATTTAAAACACTTTGTATTTAAAATATGAACAATAATATTCCCTCTGTTTCTTTCAATAGAGGATTTCTATGTAAGAAAAACTTTTTGAACAGGTTCATTTTCTTCTCTAAAACAGTCAATTGATAATGGTTATATGAAATGTAATGTCTCAACGTATATCTACAAAGCCTTTCAATATCAATTTTCTTTTCACTTTGCAAAAAAATCTGTCCTCTTCTATAAATACAAAATCTGCATACTGATATAAAATAATTTACAAAAAATACATTCACGTTTTTGATACCCTTATGTAATGCTGTCATGAATATTTCTTCAAAGTTTAATCTGTTAAAAACATCACTTTCACAATCTTTCAATAACGATTCAAGATGATAAATAACAAAATTGTTCTTAAATTCAGCCAACTCTTTACATCTAATAAATAAATGCATTATATCCTCGCATTCTAGCATACAAATTGGACATATTTTAGAATCAGACTTCCCTATCTTAAAAAGTTTCTCATATGTAAATATAATATTGTGAAAAATTTTGAAATCCAGTTCAGTAATATCTGGTGTTTTGTATAACACCCATACCGTTTCCCATCGCTTTTCAATGGATGATTTATCATTCATATCAAGTTTATCTCGCCAATAAATATTTGACACCGGTTCTTGAAACATTTTTTGAACTAACAAATTATAAAATATTTGTACTGTACCGGATTGGAACACTATCCTTCGATCTCTATATGAAATATCAAAATTTGGCTGAAAGCATGTTCTTTTGTACTCATTTTCATGAACATAATTTTTCCATTCTTCTGGAATAGATAATAACAAATCCTTATAATTTTTTGTAATCAGTGATACATTTACCTCTGAATTTTGTTCTTGAAAAATCTCCACAATACATGATATTGGTACAAATCCCGGAATTACTTCATATGAAATATCCTTGACATGTGTAATACTAGCACTAATAAAATCTTTCCAATTCAACATTTTGTTTCTTCTTTGTACTTTCGGATTAAAAAACAGACAATAATTAAAAACATAATTTTCTTTTTCTGTAACAATGATATAATCTTTTATGGCATACCATGCACAAAATAATTCATTGTAAAACTGTGGTAGACCCTCTAAATCTGTTTTCTTAAACTGTAGTAAAAATATCTCCATTCCTGCTCCTAAATTTTGAATCTTTGATAGGAAATATCTAAAAATATGTTTCCACAGAAAATCTTTATTACAACAAAAGTGCTTTGCAAGAAACTTGAGTCTAAATGATAACATTTTTAGATAGATATCAGCTATTTTCAAACCACCATTGTGTTTTTCACCAATTATTGTTTTATAAGATACCAAGTGTGAGCCAAAATTCCATAAAAAATTGGTACATTCCTTTTGAATACTGTCTCTAGCCCATTGTGGAATCGATATAACTGACAATGAGTACCATAATTTAGACATAAACAAGGTATTAATTAAAGTGGCTCTACCTTGAACTGCTAAGGATTTCTTTCTCCATAAATTAAGAGTTTGCTTAATGTTTCTAACTTTGTCTCTCTAATTTAAATTTTCACACTCTACTCCATTTTTGCCAAAATAAATACCAAGAATTTTCATGACACTTGCCTCAGAAACACTCAATGATATCTTTTCCTGTTCAAAACTTCTACCAGTTCCTATACACATTATTTCAGACTTGTGAATGTTTATTTTGGCACCAGATGCTTTTTCATACATGCCAAATACTTTGAAAACTTCAAAAACAGAATATTTGTCACACACTGTCATTGTAGTATCATCAGCATGTTGAAACATCAACCCATTCTTTTCTGACATTGGTATTGGAATACCTCTTATTACTGTATTTTGTTTCATGACATAATTCAGAGGTTCTGCTGATAAAACATATAATAATGCAGATATTGGACAACCTTGTCTAACAGAATTTTAGTAGGAAAATATTTAGTTAAATGCCCATTATACTTTACACTACTGTATATATCCGTATAAAATATCTGTACCCGTTTTCTAAATTGGGTTCCAAAACCAAATACTTCTAATACATCAAGTAAATACTCATGACTCACTCTATCAAAAGCTTTTTCCTGATCAATTTTAACCACATAACCCTCTAAATTATCCATCTCTACCATATCAATCACATCTCTAATGCTAACTAGAGTATCTGCAATATCTCTTCCTATTATACAACAAGTCTGTGTTTCAGACACAATATTTGGTAATACCTGTTTCAGTCTATTTGCCATAACTCTTGCTATTATCTTATAATCTACATTTAACAGGTTTATAGGCCTCCAGTTTTTCAACAATTTCTTATCTCCTTTCTTCTTGTATAACAACGTAATAACACCCATTTTCATAGAGTTAGACATCGTTTGTTTTCTGTTAATTTCTTTAAATAAATTGAGTAGAATATCTCTTAATTGTGGTAAAAACATTTTATAAAATTCAACAGTCAACCCATCAGATCCTGGGCTTTTATTATTAGCCATTTCCTTGATTGCAGTTTCAATTTCTTCTTTGTTAATATCCCTTTCACACATTTCCTTATCATTTTCTTCAATTTTTCTATTCACATATGACAAAAACTGTGCCTTACTTTCAGAGTCAATTCGCACTGATGAATATAAGTTAGAATAGAAATTGTACTCTGTTTCTAAAATTGCATCAATATCCTTCTTTATTTCTTCTGTGTCACTCAACAATTCTTTTACTGAATTTGATTCTTGTCTTCGTTTTTCTAAATTAAAAAAATATTTCGTGCATTTATCTGATTCATTTGCCCACTGTGCTTTTGATCTGAGTATTGCACCCTGACACTTTTCATTTTCAAAATCTGACAATTCTTGTTTGATTGCTTCATATTTTTCAATATCAACTTGTACTCCATTTGCTAAATTTTGTGAAATTCTTTGCATTTTGTTTTGTAAACCATAATATTCTTTATTTCGTTCCCTGGCTCTAGTTTTGCTAAAACTTTGAGAAAACTTTTTGAGTTTGTATTTCAAATTATCCCACCACACCAACATTGAATTTTCATATAATATACAATTTTTTTCTCTTTCAATAATTTCTATGATTTTTGTTTTATATGTATCATCATTCAATAGCAAATTATTATGTATCCACAACCCTGATCCTCTTTCACAAACAGTATTACATGTATTCAAGTACATCACGACCATCGAATGATCGCTTAGTGTAGTTTCAACATAAAATATATTTCTAACATATGTTCTTATAACGTGTGAAACTAGAATGTAATCTATTCTACTTTGAACTAACATGTTTCCTACTAACATTTTTCTTGAAAAAACCTTTTCTCCTCTATTTCTACTTCTCCATAAATCTGCTACACCATGTTGATTCATCATATTGAACAGGGCTTTGTAACCCTGGTCATAAACATGACGTGTCTTACCACATCTATCAATCTCTGCAAGTGTGTTATTAAAATCACCTAGTATTATAAGATTCACTGAATATGGAATGATACTAGACATATATTGAAAAAAATTGGCCCTTTCTTTTGCAACGTTAGGTGCATATATGTTTATAATATCAACATTTTCATCATTTTCTTTGTATTTTATATGTAGAAATCTACCATCGCACCCTTTTACATATTGAATATTATCTTTTAATTCATTTCTAATCAAAAAAGTTACACCCTTTGACGACGTCTCAGAGTTATTGTACATAATACTTCCTTTCCATAAATGTTTATATTTTTCAATGAAGTCATCTCGCCAATGAGTTTCTTGTAAACCAATGATATCATACTTCCTTTCATCCAATAAACTCAATATCATTTTCATCTTATTTACATTACACAATCCATTACAGTTCCACGAAGTTACTATCACCATGATTGTAATTAAGAATAATAGTTTGTCCATTCTTTCCATTTCATTTATTCTTTTTTGCGTTTCTCTTCTTCTTCAATTTCTTTTTTCTTTTGGCTTTCCCCTCTACGATGATGATTTCATTTTCCGAATCTGTTCCTACATTAGAGTCACTCTCACTCCGCCCTTGAATCATGTTTTCACAATCTTGAGAGGCTTCATTCAATTCCCGCTCTTGAATTTCGTTTTCACCATCCTTAGGGGCATTTTTATTAGTAGACATATTCACTTGATCGTTTTTATTCACAATAATTTGATTTTCTGTCGTCTCAGTATGTTTCTTTTGTTTTGTTTCCGCACAAATAAGTGATTCGTCTATATTTTCGTTCTCATGTTGCACCCCTTCGTTCGCCTCTTCTGTTTCCATCTTTGTGTTACCCTCCAACACGTCCTCTTTCTCCACCTCAGACACTTCCAATTCATTGTTTTCTTCAGAACTGTGATCACTCATGCAACACTGGCATTTAAATGTCCATTCACCACACTGCTCACACAAGTGATTTTTACAGGCCCTCGCGTAGTGACCTTGCTGCTTACACTTGAAGCACACAAATTTTGGACATGCTCTAAATAAATGATCACTCACGTAACACAGCGAACACACTTTCATTTGACCGTTATGAATACACCTATGATACTCCTTTTGAAATTTCACAGTGCATGGAAAAGAGGGCATATGAGGAGGTAGTTTCACCTTAACGTACCTTGTTCCGTCAGCAATTGTAGTTCCAGGATAAAATCGTCTGTTAATCAGGTTGGGAACACTTCCCCTATAGCGAGATATTCTCGCTAAAACGCGATTATCCCTCTCTAGCGAGAATAAATAGATCCCGTACAACCGAGAAAAACACCCGCGGAGTACATCTTTTCGTGATTCACGTGAAAAGAAGAAAAAGTGATAAAATGTCTGATACTTCTGCAAATATATGAATCGAAACAAAAACACTCACGATGTGTATTGGATTTCATACTGCTTCCCTCTTATGCAGCAACTCTGATATGTAATTTCATGACTATGTTGTCAATTTCATAGAAACAATTCACATCATGTTGAGTGCGTGTCGCACTTATTCAGCGTTGCACGGGATTTGCCATTATTTTCAATAAAGACGCCAAATCACCTGTTTATGGTAATGTTTATTTCTCGCTAAAGAGGGATAATCGCGTTTTAGCGAGAATATCTCGCTATAGGGGAAGTGTTCCCAACCTGTTAATAGGTGACAGCAATTCAACACCCATTGATGTTAAAGTTTGTTCAATCTCTCCATCATCTATGTAAGCAGGAAGGTGTAAAAAACTAACAATCAGTGAAGTCTGTACAACTTCACGACATTCAAACAAATCATTGCCAAGTCTTATTCCTTCCAGCAAATATTGTGTTGGTGCTTTTCCATCAAGAGTAAGTTCATACAAATTACCTGATTTAGGCACACATGCATAAAGAGACCCCAAACCACAGTTCTCATTGACGAATTGTATTATTCCCTCGGGTTTGATGAGAGAATTGTCTCTAACATTTACAACCACAGTGTTCTCACGACAGTACTTTCTGTCTTTGAATAAATTGTTAGATCCGCCAAGATGGCTGCCACCCGACGTGGCTGCCATCTCACGTTTATGCACAATTATTTACAATGTTCTCAAAGTCTAACTATTTTACACAGAAAATTGAAACATATATACATAAAGCCTTCTGCAGAACAGCAGTCGGCAAATATACTACTCACAGTAGACGCAAAAAGGTAAATTTTCCGACACACAAAACTTCCTCGTGCTCACTACAACAAGTAGACCGGAAGTCCCGCATTCGGTATTCTAACCTACTGAGCTACTCGGCTAGGTATTTAAATAGAAAAGGAAAAGTCAAATATTGCTGATATTGATTTTTTCATCCATGTTTTTAAAGGAAATCAGCCATTATGACGATGTAGAGTACTACCTTAATTAACCGAAAGAAAGCAAGTCTCATATAAATGTCTAGGTGTTACGTAATTAGCCAAAATTAAGAATGAAATTAGTTGGAATCGGAAGAAATATTATAAGAGTTGAATTGTCAGGATGATAAATTACCGAACAAAGTTAAATACTAGTAGCTAAGGGAATGATCGTAATCAACCCTGTGTAGCGGTCGGCCGGGTTCGATCACAGGTGGCCAGTTAGGTAGAGCACCTGACTAGAGATTCAGGGGGCCCGGGTTCGAATCCCGGTCTGGTCCGTTGCATTTTCTCCTTTCCCGTTACAGATTTGGTGCCGTTTACCACCCCTGGACTTGGAGGTGAAAGTCCTCCCAGGGGCTAATAAGAACTTGGGTTGTGTCTTCAGGGGCGAAGACAATTTAAGGAGGGAGGAATGTAGCGGTCGGCCGGGTTCGATCACAGGTGGCCAGTTAGCTCAGTTGGTAGAGCACCTGACTAGAGATTCAGGGGGCCCGGGTTCGAATCCCGGTCTGGTCCGTTGCATTTTCTCCTTTCCTGTTACACCTGTTTCAGTATAACGGATATGTTTAAAATGAATGGTGCAATTCACTGAGAATCGCTACATACGTTACACGACCTGTAATAGCAAATGTAGTCCCTATATATGAATAAAATGGGTTTTTTTTTTATCAGCGCTTTTAAAGAATATTCAAATGTTGATAAGCATTTGTCTAAAATCGATATCATGTACATGTAGTAAATTAGTGAGTGGACCAACTGATTAACTATCTGTACATGTATGTATAGTCTTATCATGTTTCAGTCGGTACTCTCAATCTTTTTTTCTCCTATTGTACTTGTCTTATCATGTTTGAGTCGGTACTCTCAATCTTTTTTTCTCCTGTTGTACTTGTCTTATCATGTTTGAGTCGGTACTCTCAATCTTTTTTTCTCCTGTTGTACTTGTCTTATTATGTTTGAGTCGGTACTCTCAATCTTTTTTCCTCCTGTTGTACTTGTCTTATCATGTTTCAGTCGGTACTCTCAATCTTTTTTTCTCCTGTTGTACTTGTCTTATTATGTTTGAGTCGGTACTCTCAATCTTTTTTTCTCCTGTTGTACTTGTCTTATCATGTTTGAGTCGGTACTCTCAATCTTTTTTTTCCCTGTTGTACTTGTCTTATCATGTTTGAGTCGGTACTCTCAATCTTTTTTTCTCCTGTTGTACTTGTCTTATCATGTTTCAGTCGGTACTCTCAATCTTTTTTTTTCTCCTGTTGTACTTGTCTTATCATGTTTGAGTCGGTACTCTCAATCTTTTTTTCTCCTGTTGTACTTGTCTTATCATGTTTGAGTCGGTACTCTCAATCTTTTTTTCTCCTGTTGTACTTGTCTTATCATGTTTGAGTCGGTACTCTCAATCTTTTTTTCTCCTGTTGTACTTGTCTTATCATGTTTGAGTCGGTACTCTCAATCTTTTTTTCTCCTGTTGTACTTGTCTTATCATGTTTCAGTCGGTACTCTCAATCTTTTTTTCTCCTGTTGTACTTATTCGTTTTTCTTCCACTATTTTTATTTGATTTCATTTTTTTCTCTTTTGTATGTCATTTAGTTCCCATTAACCACCCCACATTTCTATTTTGTTAGCCTATTATTCATATCAAGAAATCATAATACTTATATAATCATTATATTTGGAATGACAAATTATCCTTTTACTTCATATCTATATTGTAATTTTTTGTGTGTATAATTATGTGGGCTTTACCTTGTACTTTTAAGGAGAAGGCTTATATAGGCATTGCCTGCTGCCTAATCCTTATTATGTTATTCATAAAAAAATACTGTTTAAATTAACCGATTAACTCTTTTCTGATGTTAACTTTGAATTTGAAGTGGAGTAAAAGGAAGTTTGTTTTGAAGTATGATTGTATTATTCAATTTTTTCTGTATATCATTTTTTGTATTTCATATGTTGGCAAACAGTTTGTAAGTATCGTGTATTTTTGTGAATTTCGTAGAAATCCATATATAAATATTAATGGAATACTGACTGTCGAGTCATTTTGTCAGCCCCTTGCCCTTGGCAAGAACTGTTGCCCATGGGCGACCTCTCCCTCCTCAAGGAACAGTTCTTGCCTTGGGGCAGACATGATAAACATTGTCCTTAAACTAGTTCAACAACTGAGTGCTACATTTACCGCTCTGGAAAATATCTTGGCAGGTATGGGTGTGTGGAGAGCCATGGACTGAAAACAAAGAATTTAGGGATCATTAACTGATAAATGCTTTCTCTATTGATCGCTCTGTATATTTGTACTATAATGTACTGGATATTATAGGTCCAAACTATGTCTACATTAGAAAGCTTTAAAAATGTCATTGCTGTTTTATACCGTTTTGGGGTGGATAAGTGAACTGGATTGCGTGCGTTGAGTGCTGTACACTTGTCGTGTGATGCGCATGCGTTGCGTGGTGTGCATGCGTAGAGTGAGGAGCAAGCGTTGTGCGATTTAAATTTCGTAATATGTTGTTTATAACGTCCAACTCTGTACGAAATAGATGTTAAGTTCATTAGAAATCACCCCTATTCTGGGTGAGAAAAAAAATAGAAGACTATAGAACAAAATCAAATGTCTGTGAAACACTGATGTACTAAACTCAAAAGTCAAGGCCATGAGGTAAAAAATCCTTGGTACCAAAAGAAATGTTTTATCACAAAGAATACACATGTGAAATTTGAAAGCCCTATCACCATGCAAAAGTTTGACCAAAGAATTTAGCTGGTAAATAGACAGACGGACAACCCAAAATCTGTCTCTGATTATGAGGGCAAAAGAATATCATTACCAGTGCTGCTTTGTCCATGGTTACAAAAGTCTCCCTGACAAATCTATTCAAAATAATAAGATGCATTGCTCATTTTTACAACATTGTAAGTCTCCACTGAAACACTATTTACGTTGTGATGAAATAACCAAGAAATGCATTGGTAGTTACATGATAATGTGGCACGGAATCTGTCGAGGTCAAAGTGCATCCCTGAACATAAGCATCACCGACCCTTCTCCAAAAACACATCTGTAAAACGAACCAACGCCTGTTAGTTCCTATCTGTACCACAGACATTCGAAGTCTGGGTACCGCTTATCTCCCCTTACCAAAACAATTAAATTATTTTACATTTTTGCCAGACTGTATCTTTTATCTCTTTCTGCATTGATTCATACAATTAATACGTGTACCTTGGATGCACTGGAATGTAATTCTTTTCAAATCCAATTTCTGCCACATTTTATAGGCGTCATAAAGAGCAGTGGGGTTCGGTGACTTTGCAAGGATCACAGACACATTGAGTCTGGGAACTGTCAATCAATGTGTCTTTCAACTCTACAACACTATTGCCGACTGATTATTCAATCTTTGCAAATTAAATAATCATATTTAGGGACTAGAGAGAGTCATTGGTCGTAACATTTATGTAACATTTATATACATTTACAATGTTTTTGCCTTCGATATTTTTACCAATTGTAATGACAGCCATTTCCTCATGAATGCGATGTAGTAGTGAACAATGTGTGTATGAATTTTGATAAATATAGTACGTCTATTTTAACAGCTGGGAATTCCGAAAGAAATGAAAGTAGAATGTAAATATGAAGAAATAGATTTCATTTTTGAAAATATGCGAGCGGATGAACTGCAATGCTTCACGCAAGCATACAACACTGTAAAAATGGAGTGGATACAAAATTTTCTGAAGGTGGTGAGGTTCACAGTACCCAGATTTTTAAAATGTGTCTGTGATCCTCGCAAAGTCACCGAACCCCACTGCTCTTTAAGACGCTTATAAAATGTGGCAGAAATTGAATTCGAAAAGAATTACATTCCAATGCACCCAAGGTAAAATGGTGGAGATGAAGTAATCCCATACTTACTGCCCCCGGTTTACATGTAGCGATCACGTGTGAATTTTCGTTAAAGTAAGGAGTCGAACCCAGGTCCGTGACAAAGCATCCCACCAACGTTGTCTGACTGAGGATTCCAACATAATACTCCGCTAAAAACAAAGAGCCATGCCACATCAGTTTCTAAATGGATTCCCCATACCCGTGGATAAGAATGATTATTTTTAGAATATGTATACCGGTAATTACCTATAGCGGGATCCACGTGTCGTAGGTCTGGAAATTAAAATACTTAAGTCAGTAATCATAACTACTCCACGCTAAATATTTCTGCTCTACAAATAGAAACACAATAAAGCTGTCGTGGACTCATTTTTACGACATTTCTTTCTTATCGAGACGGTCAGTTATGCTATGCCAATCATAGGAATATTTTACTTACTCGTGAGAAAAATTGAATAAGACAACAATAAAAATTACCGATGGATTTCTACTTACTTATCCTGCAATTGGTGTTAATTTCAGCATCTAAAACATGGCAAAATATTGCTCAGTACTACATTTCACTTAATATTTCATATTCTTTCATTGAAAACCTCAATGGATGGAAGCATGAAGCATACTCACTCCAGGAAGGGCAACTAAAAGCATTTCCTGGAGAAAATAAAATAAATTATCTAATTATTCACTATTTCATATAGCCCCATAAAGATACACGTATCATGCTTACGTCACATAAAGCTTACTTTATATGGAAAGAGTTACTTGGAGAATACCTATTTTTTTCATCTTACAAAAAACGAACATAACAATATGTTGTTTATATTACGTAGATGCAAACATTCTTTGTTTGTCATAAAAGCCAGCGTCTGTGCTACATTTACCTACCTTTACTGAGGAAATCATGGCAACTGCTTGAACTCATGAAGACGTCAGCTAAAAGTAGATATATCGAGTCAAATGTAGGGATACTGTGGCAAAGGTAGATATACCGAGACAAAAGCAAATACAATGAGACAAAGGTAGATATACTGAGACAAAGATAGAGATACTGGGACAAAGATAAAGATACTGAGACAAAGGTAGAGATACTGTGACAAAGGTAGAGATACTGAGTCAAAGATAAAGATACTGAGACAAAGGTAGAAATACTGAGTCAAAGATAGAAATAATGACTCAAAGGTAGAGATACTGAGACAAAGATAGAAATACTGAGACAAAGATAGAGATACTGAGACAAAGATAGAAATACTGAGACAAAGATAGAAATACTGAGTCAAAGATAGAAATAATGACTCAAAGGTAGAGATACTGAGTCAAAGATAGAAATACTGAGTCAAAGGTAGAGATACTGTGACAAAGGTAGAGATACTGAGTCAAAGATAGAAATACTGAGTCAAAGGTAGAGATACTGAGTCAAAGATAGAAATACTGAGTCAAAGATAGAGATACTGAGTCAAAGATAGAAATACTGAGACAAAGGTAGAGATACTGAGTCAAAGATAGAAATACTGAGTCAAAGGTAGAGATACTGAGTCAAAGATAGAAATACTGAGTCAAAGGTAGAGATACTGAGTCAAAGATAGAAATACTGAGTCAAAGGTAGAGATACTGAGACAAAGGTAGAGATACTGAGACAAAGATAGAGATACTGAGACAAAGGTAGAGATACTGAGACAAAGGTAGATATACTGTGACAAAGGTAGAGATACTGAGTCAAAGGTAGAGATACTGAGTCAAAGGTAGATATACTGAGACAAAGATAGAGATACTGAGACAAAGATAGAGATACTGAGTCAAAGATAGAGATACTGAGTCAAAGATAGAGATACTGAGTCAAAGGTAGATATACTGAGACAAAGATAGAGATACTGAGACAAAGGTAGAGATACTGAGACAAAGGTAGATATACTGTGACAAAGGTAGAGATACTGAGTCAAAGGTAGATATACTGAGACAAAGATAGAGATACTGAGACAAAGATAGAAATACTGAGTCAAAGGTAGAGATACTGAGTCAAAGATAGAAATACTGAGTCAAAGATAGAGATAATGAGACAAAGGTAGAGATAATGAGACAAAGGTAGAGATACTGAGTCAAAGATAGAGATACTGAGTCAAAGGTAGAGATACTGAGACAAAGGTAGAGATACTGAGACAAAGGTAGAGATACTGAGTCAAAGATAGAGATACTGAGTCAAAGGTAGAGATACTGAGACAAAGGTAGAGATACTGAGACAAAGGTAGATATACTGAGTCAAAGATAGAGATACTGAGTCAAAGGTAGATATACTGAGACAAAGATAGAGATACTGAGACAAAGGTAGAGATACTGAGACAAAGGTAGAGATACTGAGTCAAAGATAGAGATACTGAGTCAAAGATAGAAATACTGAGTCAAAGATAGATATACTGAGACAAAGATAGAGATACTGAGACAAAGGTAGAGATACTGAGACAAAGGTAGAGATACTGAGTCAAAGATAGAGATACTGAGTCAAAGGTAGATATACTGAGACAAAGATAGAGATACTGAGACAAAGATAGAGATACTGAGTCAAAGATAGAAATACTGAGACAAAGATAGATATACTGAGACAAAGATAGATATACTGAGACAAAGGTAGAGATACTGAGACAAAGATAGAGATACTGAGTCAAAGATAGAGATACTGAGTCAAAGATAGAGATACTGAGTCAAAGATAGATATACTGAGACAAAGATAGATATACTGAGACAAAGGTAGAGATACTGAGACAAAGGTAGAGATACTGAGTCAAAGATAGAGATACTGAGTCAAAGGTAGATATACTGAGACAAAGATAGAGATACTGAGACAAAGATAGAGATACTGAGACAAAGGTAGAGATACTGAGTCAAAGATAGAGATACTGAGTCAAAGGTAGATATACTGAGACAAAGGTAGAGATACTGAGACAAAGATAAAGATACTGAGACAAAGGTAGAGATACTGGGACAAAGATAGAGATACTGAGACAAAGATAGAGATACTGAGACAAAGGTAGAGATACTGGGACAAAGATAGAGATACTGAGACAAAGGTAGAGATACTGAGACAAAGATAAAGATACTGAGACAAAGATAGAGATACTGAGACAAAGATAGAAATACTGAGTCAAAGATAGAAATAATGACTCAAAGGTAGAGATACTGAGTCAAAGATAGAGATACTGAGACAAAGATAGAAATACTGAGTCAAAGATAGAAATAATGACTCAAAGGTAGAGATAATGAGACAAAGGTAGAAATGCCGAGTCAAAGATAGAGATACTGAGACAAAGGTAAAGATACTGAGACAAAGGTAGAGATACTGTGACAAAGGTAAAGATACTGTGACAAAGGTAGAGATACTGAGACAAAGGTAGATATACTGAGACAAAGATAGAGATACTGAGACAAAGGTAGAGATACTGAGTCAAAGATAGAAATACTGAGACAAAGATAGAGATACTGAGTCAAAGATAGAAATAATGACTCAAAGGTAGAGATACTGAGACAAAGGTAAAGATACTGAGACAAAGGTAGAGATACTGAGTCAAAGGTAGAGATACTGGGACAAAGATAGAGATACTGAGACAAAGGTAGAGATACTGAAACAAAGATAGAGATACTGAGACAAAGATAGAAATAATGACTCAAAGGTAAAGATACTGAGACAAAGGTAGAGATACTGTGACAAAGGTAGAGATACTGAGACAAAGGTAGATATACTGAATTAAAGGTAGAAATTTTGAGTCAAATATTTAAATGCATCACATTAACCGACTCGTCAATCATTTCAGTCTACTCTGTATGCAACAATAGACGTGTTGGTTATCGTGAGATTTTGTTAGTCGTCCAATACAGTGTGTGACTGGTTCCCAGTTATTGTGCACTGATTCTGTCTTCAAATTACCCTAAGAAGGAAAGTATCCCAGTAAGTAGCTGAATTTCACTCACCGTATACTATCTGTATGAAGACAAGCAGTCGGGAAAACATCATGAACGACGTAAAGCACTCGAGAGATAAGAATATAACATCAGCGGGCACTTTAGGTTATCTTTGTTGTCAGATGTTCAGCAAACACTATGTACATGTTACATGTCCAGACAGGTTTATTACGTAACTTGACAAGCAACTTTTCTTTTTTTAGTAGTATTATCTAGCGGAAGTGGTGACCTAGCGGTTAGGGCGCTCGCTTCGAGGACAGGAGGCCTCGGGTTCAATTCTCGATTCCGGCACCGCTTCTTAAGACAATTAACATAGGTTGGGCAAGCACCTGGCATAAGAGGGGAGAGATTTCACTGCAGTTTTAGTATGACAGTAACATACAATGATAAAGAATTATTCAGTTACATGCACTATAGTAAGCGAAGTCAATATCAAGCGCCATGGATTTGAAATTTAGATAGATAGCTAAATCGAAAATTGTCGCCTCATTTGAGCCTACTCTTTTACTATGGATTACTCAGTTTACCCGATCCAGATAGAAAGCTCACAGTAGATGTCATTGTCTACAGGTGATGCTCACTCCTCCTAGGCACCTGACCCCCACCTCTGGTAGTTTCAGGGGTCCGTGTTCGTTCTACTCTTAATTTTGTTTTGTTTTAATAGGAGTTATGAGATTGATCTCCGTTTTCTTCACCTTTTCATATGGAGACCATCTGTATGTAAATTTGTACTGCCACAATTTTAGACTTCTGCATGACGATCAGGTCTGTAGAGTGAGGGTTCTTTTCATTAAGCCAACGCCTGCCTTGACAAGAATCCTCGGTTAGCAGAAAGACTCGCTACTCTCACTTCTCAGGACACTTTGATTGGGAAGATCAGGTAACTCTAGAGTGATACTTGTGCATGCGCAAAGGCTAGATTCCATGAATGTGAATATAACAACTGTTGCTCTAGTGCTATTCTGAAAAATGGCGATTGATATGAAAATCGTATCAATAACAATTTATTTATATGTGGTAGTTCATTTTGATAACGAGCAGTATTTAGTTCCTATAGGCAATTTCCGAGTTCCTCAATACCTCTTCCCCTTTGTGGAATTCTTACGTGCAGTGAGACGCAAAACGTACCATCGTCCACACGCAGTGGGTACAAATGCTTATCGCTGCCTTGAGGCCGATTATCAGACATCGTGTAACCACCCAAACTACAGGGACACACAATATTAGCAAGTTTATTAATGTTTAATAATAAAAACAAAAATTGATAATCACCATTTTTCCTTTGATTAAAATAGTTCTCGTGCAGAGGAGGAAATAAAAGATAATTTCATATTCAATTTGATGGTCTAATTCAATCAAACATTATTCTTGATACGGTCAGTTTAATGTATACCAACGGCCGATATAAACAAAATTTACACTTTCTTTACTTTTTTCCGTGTTTGCATAGCTAGTCTATAATATATGTACACATCTTGTACCCACCCAAGCGTTCAACAGACCACTGAACGTACCTCTATCACAGAAGAGCTGATATCTCGGAAGTTGCGCATTACACCAATATGCCAATATCTCACCAGAGGGCGTATTACGCTGCGCTACACCTCTGTCAACGTCTAAATGTCAAGATTCTTGGCAAAACTTACATATACCTATAGCATCATGGATAATAATTTTATAAGTTTAAGTTTTATGCTTTAAATCTTAAAGTAGGTTCACAAAAACAACGAATACCATGATTATACTAGTATTATTGAATGAATGAATATTTATATAAACCTTCTAATTCGCTCAGGTGTCTTATATTTACCATCTTCTGATTTTAAAAAATTCAGAGAAGAGTTTGATTTGCTCAGATATTATCATTACAGTTCGATATGCTAAGTTAGTTTTTGTACATTTTGATATAACTTTTTAGACGTTGACAGAGGTATTAGTGGAGCGTAGCGGGAACGATAACTCTGTATAGAGATTGCCAATATGCATGTACATCGAGTACTAAAATAGTGTAGATATCATGAAAATTAAACGAAATGTAGACCGTATATAATCCATCCCCCAAATTGACTTGATTCATCTACAATATATTGAAATCAAAACATACATCTAGCAATACTTACAAATATATCAAGAGTAAACCTTTCCAATAACTATGTTATGGAATACATGTTTTATTTACAACACTAGCAACTCGCGTTGTTCAATCAAACCTTGGCGAAGGAACAGCAGTCACTACCTATTATTTTTTACATCTTCGGTTTGATTCTGCCAAGATAAGAGCAGGATTCGAACTCACGACCCCCTGGTCAAAATGCGGCTGTTCTAGTCACTAAGCCATCGCAACTTGCTTATGCCGAAAAATGTCTATAACATCATTTAGCTATGCAAACAAATAGCATGCAATATGTAATATTATGGTTATTTTCTAGCATCCGAGTAATATTCACATTATCAAATAGATGGGCTGTCTTCTGTCGCGAGTGCGCGGAGCACACGTGTGAGAGAAGGGCCGCCCATCTCTTTGATAATGTGAATTTTACGAGGATGATAGAAAATAACCGACCTGTCACATATTTTAAAAGCTTCTCATTTTACATTTATTGAACCATACATTCAATACAATGGTAGAAAACCCTATTGATGATAACCAGATACAATACCTGAACAACAAAAGAAAATCGCTGTAAATATGTGACAAGTACTGAAACCCCGTGAACTTCTCCCCCTGGCACACACACAGTTTCGTCATCTGAATGCTTGAAATATACTTTACAAATAATTTTTAAATCTGAATTCAAATTCTAAATTCCTGGAATATACCACATGGATCCAAGATGGTTGAAAATGTTATGGCATACCGGTAGATGAATGACATCTAGCTGGTGCGATTGGGTGGGAGGGTCGGCTCTTTTATATTAATGGTTTAAAGAGCCCGATCACAGACAAATTAAGCATCACTTTGAATTAGGTCGCCTCCTGACTATTCTGTTTCTTTGTGAGTGACGTCAGCTAGCACACAGATACCTGGGTCCATGTTTAAAAGGCAACAGCATCGTATTAGTCAAGATTAATTTTCAAAATAATCATCCGATTACTAAATCTTCGCTTCAGGGAGGCTAGATCTGAGAAATAAAATTGTCAAAAGGTAGGCAAAGTACCAACACCGGATGATGCCGTTGCATACCCACTTTTCAATATGGCCACAAAATGTCACTATTTAAAAGCAGGGGTAAGAGTCAAGAGGAATCGCAGATAATGTCAAAAGTAGTTCCAGCTAGAATTACCTTATACACATTCACAGAATAAACAGATAGACTCTCAACTTCATCTTTCGACAATTGTATTGAACAAAACTTTATTAAATCCAAAACATAGAACAACAAACGCTTTCCTAAAGCGTATACAAAAAATAACACAGACATAAATACTACAAAGCAACCATGGTAACGAGAATGTGATGGAAACAGACGAGTGTGACTTAACTTGACTTGAACATGTCACAGAGAATTCTTTCTATCGGAATGTTACCAATTGTTCTCCGGAAGAAGATTTCCTCCATTGCGCGCGAACTTACATTGCGCAGAGCGGGAAGTTGTAAAAGTAGTCTTCCGAACCTGGTTTTAGCAAGTTTTTGGTTCGTGACGTAATCGTAGAGCATCATCTGCGCTTGGTCCTGTAATGTTTCCACTTGTAACGGATCACGTAGGCCTTTAACATCTGAATTAACAGAAGAAATTACAAGAATATATTAATACAAAAAAAAGTAAACATGTTTTATAAATCTAGGCATTTGATTGGACGACAAGCCGGGAATTTGAGGCCATGTACCCTATCAAGAATAGATGGGATATAAAATGGCGTCGATATTTCTGTATACTGAACCGCTTCGTAAAATAAACATTGCTCTGCAGTAGGACATATTCGTCATAAGGATTCTTGGCAGGGTATATGTACTCGCATTCCCTGTCAAAGTGTATATTCTCCCTCGCTTAACGGCTAGGGAGAATAAAATTCGAGTCAATATATCCTGCCAAGAATCCATTTAATGCGTTTGAGTGAGAGAAGAACTTGCCTGGCTTAAACAAAAGTAAAGCTTTGAGACATGCGTACTCTGTTGAATCGACCCGGATATTGTTCAGGCGGTAAATGATGTCCTGAACCTGCCTTAACTGCACAGACATCAGTGACGTTTTTTCCATGTGGGGGCCATCTAATGTGTATCCGTTAGCACTCAACAGGTAACCTACAAGGTAAAAAGTGGCACTGACATGTCAGATAATTATAATCCAATTCACCTGGTTCGTGAATAGATCGATCACATTGTAACAAGTTAAGGGTAACGATATCTTACCGATATCAATGTTAAGTGACCATTGAGCAGCACTGAGGACAAACAATTCGCACCACGACTCCTCCAAAAGAATGGCCTGATCTCTGAATAGCAGTTGGAGAAAAGAAGGAATGCTTCTCGCCCATTTGACTGACATAAACAGGAGTTTGGCGGTGGTCTCAAACATACACTCCTGGTTAGAGGGACTGGTGTAGAGAGGATTGTCCGTGGGTTTGTCTGTGAACTGGGGCGGCACTATGGGTGTGTTCTGGTCGATGCCACTTGTGAGAAGCAGCGCCATTTTGGGTGGGGTACGCTGAGTTTTTTCGTCAGCTACTGAAGTACTAGAACTTACTGGGGAAGACATTTCTACCCCCGATTTGATGTCCGTATCTGCAAAATTTACAAATACAGGTATTCTAATAAATGAAACATTTAAACCAATATTTAAGGTGCCTTACTACACCTTGGAAGAGTTTCTCAAATCAGCACGAAATGATTTCATTATGAAAGATAATGATGATATATAGATGTCAAAAAGGAAGAAATTATGCCATTTTGGATTTAAAAAACATCATTTCAGTAGATATGATCAATAGCCTCTAATGGACCTGCAGTTCATCAGTCCGATGTTTTAACCACTGAGATCTACAGTTCATCAGTCCGATGTTTTAACCACTGAGATCTGCAGTTCATCAGTCCGATGCTTTAAAGCTGTATGACCCTATGTTCATGTATTATTTTTGTACATATTTACTTTAAAGCAGATTAATTACTTTAAAAAGTAATTAACTTTCCCTTAATTACATGCTTGAAAACATCTGCATGTAAAAGAAAACAGTGGGAATATTATTTAGAAAGTAAATATAGTGGCTACATATATAAATCATCCCATAATAGACGTCTATAAATAGACCCACGCGCGTCGGGGGAATCCCAACATGATGTATTAACTCATACCCAACTGTCTAGTTTTAAGGCTGAAAGAGCGTAAAAACGAATTACTAAGAGGTATTTGATATTTTTATTTCTATTAAACTTATGGTACGGTACTGTTATAACAAAATACACAGCTTTACACAGATAAGACCACCGATGATCTGAAAGTTTGAGCTGGTCACGTGACTGTCACTTGAAATGGCAGAGTGGCGCGGTTATTTGTAAACATCGATTTAAAATCAAATTATTTGGGTTAAAACAGGTGAAATAATTTATGATAGGCCGTACAGTCTCATAACTACACACGTGCGATGATTTAATAGCGTTTTTACGAGATGGAAAAAAATATTGTAATTCGGGCCATACAGTTGAGCATTGATGATACTAGTATACAACCAAATCAATCGATACAAATAATTTTACAAAACATTTAAATCGTCATCTTTTGATGTGCCATAAAGAGGTATAGTGAGCTACCGTAAGACAAAGCAAGAGTTGAGATTTATTTGTATCTTTATACACGTGTACCTTTTTCGTGCTTAATGACACGTGGAGCAGGACTGGTATCACGCTGCGGTGACCCACTACTCTGGGTGGAGTCTACGGAGGGAGACGGTGAACGGCTTATACTTTTATCTCCCCCGTTAATTGAAGAGTTGGTAGAGGATACGCTGCTACTCCCTCCGTCACTGATATCCTGGTGTGGTCGGAGTCCGATGTCAATATTGCCGTTAGTGATGTTTGCCGACAGAAAGTAGTTCCGTCTTTGATCTGGTATGGGGACTGGGAGGGTGGGGATGTATGGGGAGTATCTAGGGACGGTGTATTCTGGGTGGTAACCGATGTTCATACCATAATTTGGAATCTGATTGTATGTATAGCATCTGAAAACAGTAAACAGCACTTTGAAGGAAGCTTATAACAAAGAGAACATGGCATCACAACGCTCAAATGAGTTGTCATGAATAAATTCATACTCTCTGCACTCTCTACCTGGGGTTCCAATCTCTCAAACAAACGCGTGATCCATGTTCTCCAACGTAAACTAAAGAAGTAGATATTTCTGATGAAACCCTACATTTGCTCGAACCTGTGACAATCCTGTAGTTTGAGGAACTAATAGTCATGATCGTGATTATATATCTTTACTAAGGCATCATCCTGATATAAATTTGCTAAGTTTCTTTGCTTTTTAAATCTCTTTTGAAATTTAAGCCAGAAATGAGGGACACAAAGGACCCTTATTCTACACCTTATCCTTTATTAGAGGTGGATCTAAAATTAGTAAACAAGCAACATGTTGCTCGAACTCTGAAGTTGGGTTGCTATAAATTATGAAGGATGTCTGATGTTTAATTCGGAGTTTATAGGAACGGAATTAATTCAGTTTAAGTCTTGGCATGGATTTCCTGTCGCTTTAAAAAACCTGTTTAATACATACCTCTGTCGCTCGAACAAGTCTCCGATGTGGTGAGGGAATGGGGCAGATTTCTTTAAGGGTTCGCTGTAGTGTTCAGGGTTGTCTCTCTTGTATTGGTAACATCGGGGAGCCCGCTCGTGCTGCACGGCTGAAAAATTAAGAAAACGTTTCCTAATAGCTACAATACATGTAGATTGTCTTTCCTTGGATTTACCTGTACCCAATTAGTAAAATTTTACGTGCATATATCAATAGGAAACAAAAACTATTAAGATGTTCACAAAGACATTGCGCCATGCAAACAACATCATATCAATATTTCTTTATAAATCCATGTAATAACCTTTGGAAAGCATGATACTTTTAGGAACCATGCAGAGGGGTAACTTGTAGGTTAGCACAGATGTAAAATTCGTTTTATAACACAAAATTTCGTTGAATGCTGAATGCTAATCAAATGAGTACTATCCCTTTTAATGATCTGAGTGGGCATTGGGCCTATCGAATTACCTTTTATTTACAAATTAGCTCCATTTAACACCAGGAGCTGGCGTTCGTTAAATATTTTTCTAATACTTCATTCGGTAATCTGTATACAAAACCTCTCGACTGGTCGTGTGCGCTCACAAAATCTCGCCTGCGCAGTGAGAGCAGACAGGTGAAACGAGAATGGTTTTGTCAATAGAGTGTCACTCTCAGTGAGGGGCTTTGTCGTCAGCCAGCGTATGGTCTAATTAACAAATCCTAAGCAAACTTGGCTTTGAAATATGTTCATCATACAACAACCGAATCTCTTATAACAAAGAAATATTGCAACAAACTTTCCAGCTTTGACAGACAATATGCTGATACTTGATCACCGAACGCCCCTTTGAGATCCGCGACTATAAATTGCTCTATTCATAATTGATTAGTTTCGAATTCGTTGGTGGGAGTCTCTCTTATTTCATTTTGATATACATTATTAATCTTTTACGATAAATTCTATAAAACACATCTGTAGAAGTTAATGCTTATTCAAACATTTTAATGAATATAGATATAAATTGAAATATGAATAAGATTGATCGACACAAGATCGATCCGGATTTAACGTATAATCATCAAATTCGATGGGAACGTATTTGTTTATCTTCCGATGCGGACCCACTTGGAGCTGTACATATTAGTAAGGTTTGGAAATCGCACTAGAGACACGATTTTTCTTCATCATTACACAAGGTTTATATTGACCTAAGCACTAGAACTCGCAATTGTTATGGATCATAGCATTTTTTCCTGGGATATCCGATCCCGACTGATTGATCACTCCGGAGAAAGGCATACTCGAGATGACGGATCGGGAAGTCTTCTGAGAAAGCACAGGTGAAGTCAACACGATTACCTGATGTTTGGTTGACAAATACACCCGGACCAATTGCAGAAAAAAAGCTACATGTAGAAGCCAAACCTCAAGCACTTTTATAACCATCCATCAATTCTGACAAAGGTATTGTGAGTACCCTATTGCCGTTCATAGTCACTAGAAGTAGCCACTGAAACATTTCCTTGCAAAAAACATTGTACACTTATATGCCACACGCAACATATCTGTCATTTTTATTTTAAGACTATTTTTATCTCCTTGATATGAAGAGTTTTTGTATGATTTCGGAAATGTGTTTAGATTAATATAACTATGCTTCGTACATCGGCCAGGTTACACGTTGCTTAGATTACCTGACTAGTATGCAAGGGTTCCGGGTTCAAGTTCCGGTTGATCAAATTATTTTTCTGTACTTTTCCATATATACAACCTTCCGTAATACTTAAGAGTTTACTTGCGCAACCGGAAATAACTCTAAAACAGACCTCGTGATATACCCAAGTTTTTGTTGTTTGTTGTAGAAACAAGATAGGATGCTATAGGATACAAGTGAGTTGTAAAAATAATATACTATGGAGAAACGTTGATTGTGACCTTAAAAGATTTTTTTTAACAATTTACCATCTCGGTTCATCTTCATTTCTAGACACTTCCGGAACCTACATGCTTGACATTGGTTTCTACGCGCTACATCTACCACGCAATTTCCGTTTTCCTTGCAGACATACTCCAAACTCCGGCGGATGCTGCGCTTGAAGAACCCTCGACAACCATCGCAGCTTTGGACGCCATAATGCTTCCCAGAAGCTTTGTCACCACAAACAAAACAAAGAATTTCCGGTTTTCTGTCTTGTTGATCGGAATCTAGAAAAATGTAAGAAATCACATGTACCAAATAAGATGTTAATAAACATTTATTGAATATAAACGAATCTTAGCAAAAAAATAAAAAAATAAATCCTAAACTAACTAAAAACGTGTTTGGTTTGGCAACTTAAGAAATTTTGTAGTCGCTCAATTTCTCGACAAAATTGTGTTTGATGAAGGTGATGATTACAATAAAAACCCAGCCCTGTTCATGCATGAAACACTTGAAATTCGCTCAAAAATATTTTAAAATACTTTCACTTTGCGTAAATTTCCGACGACCGGGGTATGTGTATGAATGAAACTGTACACACATTCCACTTTAACAAATGATTTAATTACATACATAGTAAAGGTAAAAACAGTAGTGGCTGTAATTCATTCATTCGATATTGCACTTTATGTATATTACATATGTATACCCACAATTGTGAATTGATGGCAAATAAAGACTGGGCATATAAAATCATATTTTCACAAATTCCCGGTCTCTCGTTACACATCAAATATTAGAAAAAGACGATAAGTCACAGAAATTCAGTTGTGATATTTTCGTTCATGATAAAGTATGATAATGAGACTTCTTGCATTATTTTTTTTAAAAAAAATTCCTTTTGTTTCTTTTCTTTTCCTGATCTTCATAAAGATAAAGTTACTATAGCTATCTACATTACTTGTAGTATACAAATTAATATTTTCATTGTCTTAAAAATCCACTCTCCATAATGTGTAGATATTCACCATTGTAATTTTAACTAAATTAAAATGAATCAAGAACTGCATATATATTCCTCGTAGGTTGTTCTTTTAAATCACATACATCAAAAATACATGTACTCATTAATTTATCATCAAAGCATATTTGTTAGAGCAAGAAATAAACTTATAACTATTTTACAGAAACATTTGGAAAGAAACTTCAGATGTGGATTGTTTTCTTCTAAGAAAATAACATTCAATTCGGAAAATAATAGTCGATTCGGAATATAACAGTCAATTCGGAAAATAACAAATAGTCAATTCGGAAAATAACAAACAATCAATTAAGAAAATAACAGTAAATTTGGGAAATAACAGACAGTCAATTTGGAAAATAACAGTCAATTCAGGAAAATAACAAACAGTAAATTAGGAAAATAACAGTGAATTCGGAAAATAATAGCAAAATCAGAAAATAATAGTCAATTCGGAAAATAACAGTGAATTCAGAAAATAACAGTCAATTCGGAAAATAATAGTCAGTCGATTCGGAAAATGACAGTCAATTCGGAAAATAACAAACAGTCAAATCGGAAAATAACAGTCAATTCGGAAAATAACTAAATGATAGATATCTACCTTGTTTCTTTTTCATTTTTTTCTTCGCACTTTGTGTATTTTCCCCCCAAAATAATGGTTTGGAGCAAATAGCTATTTTTGGGGAAATTGATATTAGAATGCATGCAATAAAAATGCTAAAATGTAAAAAAAAAAATATAATTAAAAAAAAATGTGAGAATGCAAATTACAGACATATTCATGATTTCCCCCAAAATTTTGTTGTTCACGTTTAATGATCAAATTTTACTATCTAATGTGTTTAAAAGGAGGCTTCTGAAAAATATTGTTTATACATTATGATAGGATCTTATTATGAGAGTTTATTA
The DNA here is from genome assembly GCF_947568905.1 of Ostrea edulis. Taxonomy (NCBI): domain Eukaryota; kingdom Metazoa; phylum Mollusca; class Bivalvia; order Ostreida; family Ostreidae; genus Ostrea; species Ostrea edulis. The sequence continues at coordinate 88,429,562 of NC_079165.1, read as the reverse complement.
TTTGTCGTGTAAACAAAGATTACAGGAGAAGAACTCATAAATAGTACGAACTTGATTCTGTTCCTTTTGTATATATTATATACAATAAAATACCTCATTTAAACGTATGTTATTGTTTACAAAGATGTATGATTATCAATCAAAGTTTAAGATATAATTATATCACATTTCAAGTATTCTTTAGGTAAAATGTGCCATTCAAAAGTTAAAACTGGTGTCTATGTAACATTAGAATGTTTTAAGTTACAAAATTAATATTCCACTAGTTTGTTTGTAAACATAACAAAATAACCATATATTTTCAAAACTTTGTAAACGGTAACATACCTCAATCTTTGTTCACACAACAAATGATAAACTCTCTACAATGACCTTTGTCATAATGTATAACCTTGATTACATAATGCAAAGTTAAGGCTAAAATATTGCTCTAATGCCTGCATGAATAAGGTCTAAGATTTTGATTGTCAACTTTAAATGAGTTATATTTTTAATGTTTAGCTTTACAAAATGGGGGGGGGGGGGGGGGGGGTCCTTTAAAAAAAAGTGACCCAGGCCAGTCCCTTTAACAGTTTAAGGCAAAATTTCTCAATAACTACTTCTTGCTGAGAAAATATTGAATTTATGTGAGACCTCATACAAATATGAAAAGTCGAAAATGGGATTTACAATAGAACAGAAGTAAACATAACGTAAGCCACGGACAACACCTGTTCCAAGTGTTTATTTACACGAGAGAAAGCGAAATACAGCACTATAAAAACCAACACCCCATGACGTCGCAGGTCATATGCAGATTAAGCAGGTCCCCGCTGTGATTGAGCGGGCCTTTTGACTCTAGTCTCTCAAAGCAACAGGGGTTAACTATTCATTTACAACTCTACCAGATTTTAGAAACAACAAACAACCTAACATTTTATATCACCCATGACAATTAATTCTCAGAGCATTCAAACTGCTTTTATTTATCACGCAGATAATTAGTATCCATAATTAGTTTTTCCAAACACAATTTATGAATAGATATGTTTTGTTTTTTTTCCAAATAGGAACAGTAAATTGGCAACAAATATGAAAACAACAAGCATATGAACTTAAAACTTTAAAATACAGTAATATATTTCAGCTATTTCCTTTGAAATGGATACTGCCGATAATTTCCAGTTCTCACAGCTTAAACACGATAAAAAGTACACCAAGAGCAGTGTAAAACACGATAAAAAGTACACCACGAGCTGTGTAAAACAATCAAATCTCACTTCTAATTATTTTTCACTTTTAAAACTATAATGCATGCAAAAATAAAGCGTTTTGCTCGTGTGGAATTCAAGAAAAATGATTATAATTTATTTCTTTGTATGTACAATCTGTTTTAGTGTACATGTAAGATATAACTGACCCTTTGATAGTCTGGGTAGATTTGGTTATGTAGATACACCCCACCCTCCGCTTTCGGGGAACCAGCCCTGGGCCAATAAAGCTAAGGCATGTATAGTGATAAAATGAAACCTACACCAAAAGGCATTACTAGTATGCATTTCTTTTCTTGTCCCCCCCAAAAAAAAAATCAAAAAATCAAAAAAAAATCCAGAGTCCGGAAGAAGATATAACTGCTATATGCTTTAGTAAGTAAACTGATTTGTAAATTCAACTTTGTTTGATATACACTTCAATATTTGAGCGTATATATAATGTTTTCTCTACTTTGTAGCATTTGCGCAGATAATACTTAAGAAGAGAAACTCAAGTTATGAAGACTTCTGTCCAAACCATTTGCACTTTGATGTAATATATTATGCTCAAACCAAGAGTTAACTTTTGATAATAATCAAGAATTTATTTTCATTACAATGAAACCTGCGAGAACTTTTAAGTTCAGGTTCACAGTCACTATGCATCTTTAACCCGCAGCGTATTACTAGCTAATATGTAACCAAACACTAATATCATTATTACCCGATATGGAGCAAATGCTATATGAAATGAAAAGGAGAGTTAATAAGTTGTTATTTTAGTTTTTTTCATTCCGTACATGTATCACTTACACAATATTATGGCATTTTTACCATGTCCCCACGAGTTCGTGCGCATTGAGAGGAACTTTTATGAAATGTTACATCACCGTCTTATGATGTTATATAATGTTGGAGAGCATACCCTATTGTCCTTAATCTCGTCCTTTGGAATATAATACAATATCTCATATTTATGATTAATTTAATGCTGTTAAGGATTACCGTTACTTTCTGAAATAAATTTCAGCAAAACAACTGATGTTTGGTTCACAAAACATCTTAAATTTGTGCACCTATTTACGTGACAGAGATACATAATTTTTTTGCGTGATGGTTTAAAAGTATTCTTCCTTCCTGTTACGTGTTTTATATATATAAATATATATATTTCTTTGTTTTCTTTTTGACAACACTCTATATATATTAATTTTGAAATAAAAAAACCCCCATCTAGCTAGTTTAGAATGCACAGAGTGTGATTTCGAAAAGAAAAAAGTGAAAAGGCTCAAGCAGCTGTGAAAGTGTGATATTATTTGAATATTTTATTGATACAATCAAGAGGATTAGAACCAAGTTTTCCAAAGTACCGAACAAGCTAAATGGTTTTTCTTGTTATTATATATCTAATTAGGATACTTTAGCCGACAATTTTTCTATGAAATTCAGCTTTGTCAGTCAAGTTCAAAATTTAAAAGAACTTCAATACTTTTCGTGACCTCGTAAAGCAGATAATACACTGTACCTACTCCTGTTTTTCCGCGAATTGTATATATCACATGATAAAATATATTCTAATAAATTTTTTCAACAATAGCAAGTAACACTTCAAATTTAAGAGCTATGGAAGCTTCGAGAATTCGTTTCGAACACAGCAATTTTAGCTCGAGGCCAGCACGATAATAACGAGGAACTTGCACCGCATGGGAATGGGGAAAAAAAATAAAATAAAATTATTTACTCAACTTTTTTACCAAAAAATGTCAAAGTAAGTACCTCTGATCATTCCAGGCGACAGGACCGGATTCATTTTAAAACGTTGACCCGTGGAACTCTATGTCTGGAAGTTGCAGGTGTAATGTTGTAATACACAACAGACAGTGCTGATTTCTCCTCACCCCTAACCTAGCGATGATCGCGTCAATCTCGTGAAACTTGAGCGCTGAATGACATTTCAATCCAGCGTCTGATTGGCTGATTGTATTCGGAGTCACCTCATCGACGATTCTCCGGCGGGTGATATTTTAATAACTTTTGCGGTAATCGCCCATTCTTTCTTTAATTAACCATTATTGATGACGGCTTTTAACCATGTAATATTTTAGCTATAAGGATTTTATATTTATGGTAAAGACTAAAGTTACCCGAGATTATCGCAAGATTATATGACATTGCGGTTTTGAATGCTCTGTCTAGTGTCCAGTGGGGGAATATGAGGAGTTTGGAGAGGGATTAACAGGAAGATTAATGTTGATATCACCTGATCAGAAAATTGAGGATTTAGATTTGGTGTTACCTGAGGAGTATAGTGGACAGGTGAAAGCTCGTCCCCCACTGGACACGTGGACATAGCGGAACAGCCTTTCTATTTATCTGCGACATTGTGTATGATGATAGCACACACACATTTTCAAACAGTTTCTAGCTAGCTTCGTATTTTCAATGATACACCAAAGCAATGTGGTCTATATCAATGTGCATGTATCTTTTTTTTTTAAATTGTGTAACTTGAAATGTTAAAACTTTAAATTGCACAAAGATAAAATGAAAATAAAAATGCCCTTAATGCATCTATCGACATACGTTTGAACATCTGTATAATTAGATAATCACATAGAAACATTTCACAGAATGCTGTCGATTTTTAATAAAAGTAAGAAGAGAAAACTGTCTTATTCGGCATTTAAATAGAAAATAAACGAATACCATTATAAACATAACAACATTGAAACAGGGAAATATTGATTAATGACACATTTGACGTCGATCCCATATCTGTGTAAAATGTCTCTAAGTAATAATCATACCAACCACCTACTTTATATCCAAGATATATTTTTTATTAAAACAAAGTTATCGAAAATATAGCAGATACATATAAATCTTAATTTTCACAGAATTCATGAAATTCTCAATCATTCTGAAAGAAACGTAAATACAGTTTCTTGACGAAAAATGTTTGGTACATTTGTTTCACAAAAAAACAGAAAAGCCATTAATGCATGATTGGCCTTTCGTATTATGCGATCGATTTAATTATCAAACATGCAAAAATCATGTGGTGTCTCGTAAGTATGAGGCAACTGGAACTTTGATAACTGACCTTGGGCGGATCCAGAAAATTTCAAAGGAGTGATGTTCCGATCCAAGTTCGTTCCTTTTCTGCCCAAAAAGGGGGAAGAATGAAGAGCCCAAAATGGCAAAAATTGAACCATAGAATCATTTTTATTAAAAGTGGTTTAACGAAATTTTACAAAAGGACACCTTCGTTGCAACCCCATTCTCTTTGAATCCGCCACTGAGTAACATCACAAATTAAACCATAATAAACATTACAGGCAAGAATAATCATTTAATAAGTCAACAGTGTAAAGATGGAATAAAAATATTGTACTTTTCTTAGTGACCCTGACATTGTCGAAAGTGACTTCAGGGTACAAATATATGATCACAGAAAAACAATCATAAGTAACACAGACTCCATATGTGTCTATTGTACAGATGTGACCTGGACAAATATTAGACTTCTCTCAAAGCGTTATTTTGAGCACGATATAGATTAGATTGTTATTTATTGGTGCATAATTATCAAAAATGGCTATAGCTCCCCATTTCTGTGTTAATTAGATATATTTATCTGGACAGTTTTCTTTATATCGGCAGATTCGGATATTTTTTAATGGGGAGGGAAGCGCATTAAACGACTGAGTGTCTAGGGATTGTCTTGAGGCCCTCGGTCGGTCCAGGGGAAAGCCCTGGCGGGGACCCAGGGGCAAAACCCCCTGAAAAAACCAAAATCGGACAAAATAAGACGTACACATTTTAGTTTATGGATAAATTTCTATAAAAAAGGGATCATATTTGTGAGGGGAGGTGACGCTGGATTCGCCACTAATACATACAATTTATCCCTATTCAGTATAGCGGTGGCCTAATGAATAGCGTGTACACATGGTGAGCGCGTTGTCCAGGGACCAATCCGCATCATGGCGACTGTTTTTGGGAATTTACACAAAGTCGTTTTAGTTTACTTTATCATGAAAATATTGAATAATGCATAAAACAAAGACATACAAAAACATTAGCGACAGTTCATGTACATCAATAACCATGTAATATACTAGAATTATAGGGTATCGAATATACAGAGGAAGACGCCTCACTGTAAAAGGAAGTATGATAGTTGATTTGAACATATTTTATTGTCTGGATGTTATTACAAACGGATTGAGCACAAGTTCTTAAAACTTTGAACGCCCTCTCCTATATGACAATTGATTACATATATGATAATGTTCAAGAAATGAAACACAAAGGTATATCAAATGTCAAAAATGATTAGCTTTCATAAAGCAATTATATCAATAATTATATCTGTAGATATATAAGTACAATTGATTAATATATACATGTATGTACAATTAATTAATATATGCATGTAGTACGTACAAAGTAATCGCTATGTAAATTCCATCAACTAAAAACGACCAGATCTCTTTATAAATAACTGAACATAGGAAAATAATTCTTCATTTTCTGTGGTACTGATTGCGTTATCTCCCCATAATAATAATAGTTGTCTATGATGACTTCCGTACTGAGTATATCGAAATGTCTGTGACGTTGTACAATCAATCAATCAATCAATGCTTTATTCCCATAAATGCACAGTCATACATTACAGAGAGGAGGTCGGAAAATACAGAATACTGCGTATACAACATGTACAGGAATAAATATTTTTATATTACTATGTATAAAGTGGAGAAACATTGATTCAACAAATGAACATTACCACGAGACCAAGTTTTATCCTAATGAGATTATCAAAGCTACGTAAGGTCCACATTTTCCTTTACAACAAATAGAAATTTACATAAACTTTTAAGCATTGCAAGATTTGTTGATGTAAATAGTTTGTGGAATTTTATAATATTTGGATTCTTTGTTAGATTTTCTGACAATAAAGATTTTCTGGCATTTGTTAAATTATGTTGTGTACACTCAAAATTTAGTGAAATTCGTCTCCTACTTTGTTTTGATTACATAAATAACAGAACCATCGACTTCTAGGAGAATTATTCCATCTTCCACACTCAATGGGTAGTTTAAAATTATTACATCTAAATTTACATAAAATTAGTGCGTATTTTCGAGGCAGAATAGTGAGATAATTCCCGAATACTTTGAAAAGTCTGTTTTAAACATTTGGGAGAAAGATAGATATTACTCCTCCACTCTTGAATAAATTGGTCCATTAATATTCTTTTAACTTCCTGTTTTACCCAAATTGGATTACATGTATATATAAATTCTGTTGTACACAAATATGAGAGTCCACACTCATTCAATATATTTTTGATAAATTTTAACTATTTGATGTCTTTTTTATAAACTAAATGATATATTTTAACGGACAATTTATCATTGTTACTAGAGAAATGAAGTTTCGCCCAAAACGCTATCAGTTTTATCTTGACTATTACTAGAAGAGGGTATCTCCCAAGTTCCCCATATATCATTCCATTTGTTGTCTTACTACTCAAACTCAATATATATTTACATAATTTTAAATGCAATTTTTCAATAAATATGTTTTTGTGAAACCCCATATCTCGCATCCGTGTAATGAAATTGGTTGTATTATTTTGTGGATTAAATCTAACTGACAATCTATAGATAAGCTGTGTTCTTTACATCTTGCGATGACGTTAAACATTGCTCTTGTAGCTTATCAAATCTTTCCTTTATATTAATTTTAAAACTTCCGGAATTTGTAAATGTTACACTAAGATATTTGAAACTGTCTACAACTTCTAAATTGAAACCATCATATGTGAAGGAGAGGTAACTCTTATTCGTATGTCCCTTGCCAAACATCATAATTTTAGTTTTATCTGCATTGACTTTTAATTTCCAGACGTCACAATAATACTCAAAGCAATTTAGAGCGTTCTGAAACTTTTCAGGTGATTCGGCATATACTATAGTGTCATCAGCATATAAGAGAATGAATAGTGTTTCGTAGATGTGCAATTCTTTCAAGAACATTCGGAAATATGTTGTGAGCCATTAACATTATTTGTTTCTAAGAATGATTACAAGTCGTTTAAATAAATGGAAAATAGAAATGGGGATATATTTTTACCCTGTCTGACTCCCAGTTGACACGAAAATGGTTCTGAAAGATCACCATTAAACTTTATCTGTGCTTTTATTCCATTATACATATTATTAATTATTCTAAAACATTTTCCACTTATGTTACCATCTAGAAAAATTTTATTCCAAAGGCCGATTCGCCAAACAGAATTAAATGCTTTTTCGTAATCGATAAAAGCACAATAGAGTTTCTTTTTACTAATTTTAAATAGTTCAATGATTATATGTAAAACGAATATATGATCAACAGTAGAATGGCTATAGTCTGGAAAGAAAGCTCTAACTACGTAGCGTCAATGACGTATACATGTATCTATGAGTTTCCTAGCGTCACTGACATATACAGATACCCGAGAGTTACCTAGCGTCAATGACGTATACAGATATCTGTGAGAGTTACCTAGCGTCACTGACATATACAGATACCCGAGAGTTACCTAGCGACAATATTATTATTACTATTATACATTTATATAGCGCTTTATCTAATTAAGACAATTACTCTAAAGCGCTTTCCATGAAACACAATAAAACAAACTAAAACAAAGAACAAGAAATACAGAGAAAAAGGCATAAATGATATTTAAACTGAGGTGATTTAAAAAAAAATAAAATAACTGTATCCATAAATACCCAATTACAGATTAAATGACAGTTTAAAAAGATATGTTTTAAGTTTGTTTTTAAAAACAGCTAATGAGTCTTCGACACGAAAATCCAACGGGAGGCAGTTCCACAGAGTTGATGAAGAATTATCAAACCGTCTTTCGTCATACAGTTTAGTACGAGCGCGTGACTTTAGAAGGTATAACGAATCCGCAGAACGAAGTGTGACGTATACAGGTATCTGTGAGAATTATCTAGCGTCACTGACATATACAGGTATCTGTAAGAGTTACCTAGCGTCAATGGCGTATACAGGTACCCGTGAGAGTTTCCTAGCGTCATTGAAATATACCTAGCGTCACTGACATATACAGGTATCTGTGAGAGTTATATAGCGTCACTGACGTATACAGGTATCTGTGAGAGTTTCCTAGCGTCAATGACGTATACAGGTGTTTGTGAGAGTTACCTAGCGTCAATGACGTATACAGATATCTGTGAGAGTTACCTAGCGTCAATGACGTATACAGATGTATGTGTGTTACCTAGCGTCAATGACATATACAGATACCCGAGAGTTACCTAGCGTCAATGACGTATACAGATGTATGTGTGTTACCTAGCGTAAATGACATATACAGGTATCTGTGAGAGTTACCTAGCGTCAATGACGTATACAGGTGTATGTGTGTTACCTAGCGTAAATGACATATACAGGTATCTGTGAGAGTTACCTAGCGTCAATGACGTATATAGGTATTTGTGAGTGTTACCTAGCGTCAATGACGTATACAGATATCTGTGAGTGTTACCTAGCGTCAATGACGTATACAGATGTATGTGTGTTACCTAGCGTAAATGACATATACAGGTATCTGTGAGAGTTACCTAGCGTCAATGACGTATACAGATGTATGTGTGTTACCTAGCGTCAATGACGTATACAGATATCTGTGAGAGTTACCTAGCGTCAATGACGTATACAGGTATCTGTGGGTTACCTAGCGTCAATGACGTATATAGGTATTTGTGAGTGTTACCTAGCGTCAATGACGTATACAGATACCCGAGAGTTACCTAGTGTCAATGACGTATACAGATGTATGTGTGTTACCTAGCGTAAATGACATATACAGGTATCTGTGAGAGTTACCTAGCGTCAATGACGTATACAGATATCTGTGAGAGTTACCTAGCGTCAATGACGTATACAGATGTATGTGTGTTACCTAGCGTCAATGACGTATACTCCTATAAGCATGTCCTAGAAAGCCAACGAAGAAAGATTTATAGATATTTAATTCATTACAGCCAAAGAATAATTGTTTTCGTTTAATTAAAAAGTGATTGCTAAATATATGTCACTAATTAAGAAATATTGTTTTTTTTTCTATAATAGGTACAACAATGAAAATGTTCGCTACAGGATTTGAACCCGTGATCTTTACTTCTAAACGAACGCGCCGGACATTAGTATTACCATTTTCATTCTAACAGAGTTCGGATGTGGATGTGGAATCAACAATAGAGTATGTCTAACACCTTGGTTGAAATTGGTGAGATGTTCTGATAATGAAAACGAAATGTTAGAAGCTGTACATATAACTTTGAGGACGAGAATTTGCTAACAATGTGGACAAGGTTTGGTAAAGATCAAGACCTGTAGCACGTGTGAGTCAAATGGGAAAACTAGCATAAAGACATTGTTCAATACAATCTAAATATGTATCCATGTTAGTATGGTGTTCTACAAAAACGATGCAAGTGGAAAGGCTCTTTAGGAAACCCTCCTTTTACTTAAAATCATTTGCTTAATGAGTTCACAAAGTTTAGCGCATGCCCAAGTACCACAGTCAGAAGTAGGACTATGTAAACGACAAATAATTCGAAGATAATTGATGTTGGTTTCTCCTCCATCAAAAACCAAACGTCGACGTGAAGAAGAATCACGGACCAAACGTCTGCTTCAATTCAATGGCAGAAGTGTCATTGTAAAGCAGACGATAGCAACAATGGAGAGTATGACGTTCCATGTTAAACCACACATCCAGTCGTCAAGAGCTGGAATTCAGCTCTAATTGGAGAGCATTGGATAATACGGGATTGGTTCGGCGGCCATTAGCGCGTGCTCGACAGCCCGCTCCTTGACGACAGGATTATATACTAACAATCATACCTCAATGACCGCTTCATTCGTTGTCTAGTCCATCTACACCTCTTCATCTTACCACTAATTAAGAGAAATGTTGGAATGTTTTCTGTTCTACGTATATATGTGACTAAGATGCGTCTATTTTGATCGAATTCTTTGTCGGAGTTTTATTCAAAATGTCAATTATATGTAACTACATGTACGTCAATGGACGACTGGTGGTTATGTTCTTTCTAGAATTGTTTGATTGTTTGTAGCCCCGGGGCTAGATAATTTCTAAAGCTTTTTGCAAAATATGCTGAAGATGGTAACGTAGTCCATGATTAAGAGTTTTTTAAAGAAAAGATTTTTTCAATCATACAATATTCTAAAGTTTATCTTGGTTTGATTAATTTAAACAATATACTATTACGTAAAACATGATGAGAACAAGGCAGCAGGCTAAGCCTATATAAATCTTCTCTTTTAAGGTACAAGGTAATGTCCACATAATGATGTAAGTGAGAAATTACAACGTCTATACTAATTAATGATAATGTCTCAAATTTAGGACACATGAAGTGAAAAGATTATAACATGAAAAGTACAATAATTATATAGGGAGTTTGAGTGAATACAGAACATTACTTCATATGCTTAGTCAACTAAACAAAACCGAGAAATGGGAAAAAAGAGGGAGGGGGAGGAATGGGAACCAAAAAAAAAAACCTTAAAGAAAAGAAAGGAAAAAGAACCAAAATTGATCAAATAAAAAAAAAAGAAAAAAGGTGGGGTACCGATGCACAGGAAAACATCAGGCATATGCAATATATGATTATACTTCTATAATTTGTGCAATCAGACACTTCTATGTTTCAAAATTATGTGGTTTTCAAAAGGAATTTTTGAACATTAAAAGAAAACCCATTGTCTTTGAAACTAAGAATCTCATCCGCATTCAGAAATGACGTCAGTGACATTGGGACTCGCAGTTGCATTGATAGACTCTGATATAGTAGTTTTTTGTTCTGAAAACTTGACACAAATGCATTTTCAGTATGATGACCACACATATCACAAGTAGCATCATCTCCTAAACAATGGCCATGCAGAATTGCAGATCTAGATTTAAATTAGTGGCATTATTTCTTAATTGGAAATGCAAGATATTTTCTTAGCATTTACCCTGATTAAAACGTTTATTTGGTTGTGTGTAGTACATATTTTTAAGAGCAGTTGTAAATGAGGTACGAGTAGGGAGGTTTCTAATATGGATAGGTATAATGTAGGACATTCCATAGGTAGAAAGACGAAGATATTGGGGAGTGTTGTAAGAGTTATCGCTCTTTCCCAAACGGTGGCGTTTAAGTCGGCAGCTATATTGAGGTGCTGACAAAGTATCGATCCACTGCAACAATCTCCCCCAGAAGGCGCTTTGAAGTTCGCATTCACGGAAATATTACAAAAGAGGGAGTGACAGGCAACTGCGTTATGTTTCATTTCAATAACAACCAGTGAAGATTAATTAAAGAAAAGTCGAAGGAAGTGCATTTTATATAATGAGTACAATATGCAAGATCGCGACTTTTTCCGTCTTGGTTTTAAATTTTATTTTCCCCTTTCAAAGTCTCGCGAGACCCAGAGTATGCGAAAATTTGGGCATCTTGGTAAATAATACCAGTTCTGCAACTTTGTCGTGATCGATTCACCTGATTTTAACAATGGTGCACTATCATTGCATTGCAGTAGACTGTAGTAATGATTCAAGAAAGAAACCTAATACGCAGAAATATATCCACAAATGAAAGATTTTAATGGAAATTAGGTGGATTTTCCCCCACTGCTATAGCTTCGCGAGCTAAATTCAGGAGTTCATTTTCTCTGTAACCAGACGTTTCACACACCTTTCATTTAAAAATGCTTTTAATTGTGGAATGCACAGGTTAAATCGTCTTCCGATGCCATGTTTGAATAAACAAAACTGCCCAAGATCAACACGCTTTTCCGGACTTCTTTACAAGAGAGTTCCGATAACTCGGTATTTACGATCTTGCGTATTATCTAGTCTCTCTTACAAGGGGTTAGTATGCAAATTAGGTATCTATATAGATTCGGAGTTTCTTAGTAGTAACTCGAAGAATTTTAATAAATAGTAATATATACATAATATAACTTATCGTATCCTGGAGCTGTAGTATTGATACTGTTATAATTGTGCGCCGTGCTTTCAACCTACCGGTATTAACGCTTTTACCGAAATTTCTCGTTTATTTGTTTCATTGCAATCTAGTCCTTTATTCTTGATTTTGTAATTGCTCTGTGACACAAAATTTCACTTTATATTATAAGATTCCATGTGTATTACTCCATTTCTATGTCAACAAATGCACCGTTGATTTTTTAATGCGAAAACGGACATCTTTTGTTTTCGACCTATATAATAAAGGACTCAAAATCGATACTGACAAAACAAATAAATCCCATTTACTTTGCGATTTGATGGAATAATTACCTACAATATGAAAAGTAAGTCATAAAATAATACTACATCCGGTTTTATTTTTATATTTACATTATTTTATTTATCTTACTAGATGCAGTCCAGTGTTAAAACGTGATAAGAGAATTTCCAAAATTTCGACTTGAGCATCACTGAAGAGACATTATTGGTCGAAATGCGCATCTGGTGCATCAAAATTGGTACCGTATAAGTTTTACATGCAAAAGGATCGACACAGAGATGATGCAAGGGTCGTTTTAGTTTGATTGCATAAATATTTACCCCCAGTCACCCATATTCACACGATGTAACTAAGGATGTAAATTTGATGCATATACATTTGTAAATAAATGAATAAAAATAGATAATAAATGGATGCATGGGGTGATATACAAGTACAAATATAAATTTCCTTTAAAACAATTGATTCGTAATTTTTTAAAATGATGTTCAACAGTTGAAATGTATCACTCCTCCATATATAATTAACCCCCTACTGTTTTGTTGATATAGAAATTATGAAAATAAATCAAATCCAAACAGTAAATTGCATTCATTTTACTTATAAAAACATGAATTTATTTCCCCCCCCCCCCCCCCATAATTTTGGAAAAGCAATATGACGTATTATATTCGATCAAAACATACCGGCGTTTATATGCTTAAAAATGCATTATATTATAGTGTTAGGTTAAACCAATATGAGACAAGATATTATCCAGTTGCCGGCTTTACGGTAGAAAAGTATCATTGATTACGAGACATGAATGAGAAATCGGTTATGTTAGAGGTTGAGTAGCACGATTAACAAAACATTGTCGTAAAGGGCATACTGCATAATGATCTGACGAACTTTCCAAAGTATTGAATATGTTTGTTTTCAACTCTTCATATGCGAGCACGGTGTTTGTTGCATCAGTGAAAATGTTGACATCATGAACCTCGTTGTGCACAATATTGAAATGGTTTTAATCCAGCGAAGATCCTGGACAGCCCTCTTAAATCTGAAAATTTCATGAAGACTAGCTTGTCAGGTTGAAATCATGGACTGCGGCTTTGAGACTTTAATCTTTTACTACAATGCTAATGAGATATTGGGCTTTTCAAATGTCGATAGGAAAGACAGATAATTTGAAAAAAATATATACATATATATCGGGTCAAAATATTACAATGTTCATTGATGTATTTAATTGATGAGAAATGTATGATTCCAGTAAAATCCGTTTAGCATGGTACAAACAACCCAGTATTAAATGTGTGGCTTCATGCAGAAGTCAGCAATAAGGGTCATTTTCGTGCATAGTTTCTTGACAATATCAAATCTGCAAGTGGTCCCACAATATTTACATTTGCCAATGCACTTCCTCATATGACAGTACTAATGAAATCGATGTTCAATTTCGTATGACATGAATTTGGTCACGTGATCAGTTTGTTCTTGCGTATGAATACAATCACCGCTTCAAAAGTCAGTTCCTGTATTTTCACCTGGGTTCTTGCTTATGCAATGCAGTGGGGGATTTAGAACCCCCCCCCCCCCCACTCTCGCCATAAATTTAGATAACAGAAATAGTGCGAGTAAAATTCCAGATTGGCACCCAAAATGGCTGAGTATTTTGGCTCATACTTGACTTTCACCCCCACCCCCCTTCGTAAAACCTGGATCCGCCATTGCAATGATATCATAAGAGAAACAAACGCAACAGGATATTTATACATATTTTATTTTGTAAACAAACAAGAATTTCATCAATTTATAAAAGAGACACATTAAACATATCATTCTGTTGTTTCATTTTATACAGTTTTAAATACCGTCTTCAACTTCTGCATGACAATTTTATAAAGTTCTATGATATTGGAAGCGAAGACATGTAGACAGAGTTATAAGCCTATTTACTTTATGATGATAAGTTAACCTGTTGTTTCCTGGCAACTTCCATCACGGCTATGACTCAGCATGATCATAAACAAGGCTGGTTTCGAGGCTCGAAAAATTTAGATGTTCATGTCAGGGTACCGGTGCGAGATAGTCTTCATTAAAATCCTACAACAGAAATTTCTCAAGTGAACAAAAACTCCGTCAGTTCGTTTTTATTTTCTTTTACACACACTGAAGGTAAATAAAAGACGCAACCTACCTGCACTTTGTCTAAATCTGTCCTACTGTCTTGAATCGTCTCCTGCATGGCTACGTTTACCACGAGTCCTAACGATGAACATACCGTTGTTTCTTTCCAAAAACCTGACTAAGAGCTTAACGTTAACTTGACCCATCATATCCACCATCAATTCTCTCAGATCCTTTGAATTTCTGTCGAAATCTGTGATCAACAAGCGTTTTCAACTTAGTAAGCTAGACCGACACCAGTTTCTCCATCGCTGATCGCGACCAAATCACATCACGGATGTAGTTTGCTCCGCTCTTCTTGTCGTCATTTCATTTAACTTTACGCTCTAAATTACCTTTATTTTACACATGTTTCGTCTTTTTTAAAAACATTTTCAATTAAATATTTCTATCTTATATTCTCTTTTATATTGTTCCTAATTTTTTATTCGATAAAACTAACGAACTATATTTTGTGTTCTACGATCGTTATTTTGGTCATCTGCTACATAATCATGGAAGCTCGGTAAGAACACAAATCAAAATAGAAAATATAAGAAATAAAATATCATTTTTGAATGTTATTGGGATATGACATGAAGTTGGTACGTGATCAAATCTACTATAACGCCCTTCGGGCGTTATAGGATTTGATCACGTAACCAAATTCATGTCATATCCCAACAACATTCAAAAATGATATCTTATTTCTTAAATATACATCAACATTATTTCTTCAATTTTACCACAAAAAAGGTTTTTTAAAAATAAAAGAAATCACGCGTATTCTACAACAGGTAATTGAAATATCCGAAATATTTTGCATTGTAAAACAAAGGAAATGGTTGTAAATCCTAAAGATTAGACATTTGTAAGTGGCACTGAAGCGTCTATATTCTAATTCCTTTTTCAAGGACATAGGATACCCCCGCCCAAACTGTTATCAAGGTTCGTAAAACTATTTGTAAATCTTTCATTATTGCTAAAAACCCATAACCGGGTATTTATTGCAAAATTTTCCTAAGAAACAACCTTTAGTTTTGCATTATTCACAAATCTTTGCTTGAAAATTCAATGGGAAAACATTACTCAAAATTTGAAATACTTCAAAAACGTCTTTTTATTGATGCATTTTAAAATGTATCAATTACCGATTTACATTGTTGTTTGATCAAATAATAAGAAATTCCACATAAACAGTATTTTCAAAAGTTTGTTTGAAGGTCATGTGATACACAACATTTTGGAGTTTTCATATACATGTACTTGCTATCCATTTTAATGCGGCGAAATTTTAATATTTCAAGAAGGTTAAATGCTGCAGTAACTTGAGTCCTTGATAGCTTTGCTGTTGAAAGTTTGGATATTCATCTTTCGATACAATGTTCATGATCCTAGCATGAATGGTTAAAAAAAAAAAAACAACCTAAAAACTCTGTATACATTTGACAGTTAAGAAACCGGTTAGTATTAGGAGAGGTTTGTCTCCCCTTTAAATTGACACAAGAAAGTTTTGTTTCCATACAGAGTGAATACGCCAGTTTCGAGATAAGAGCTCTTCTGTGTAGGAGGTGCATTTAGTGGAACTTTGAATGCCGAAGTGGGACAGGGTGGACCTACAGTCAGTAAGGAAGATGATAAAATGATTTAAAATGGGTTCTGTTTAAATGTGTAAATGTAAGAAATACAAAATATTTTCGGAAGAAATGTTTGACTAAAGTGGAAACAAAAAACGAATGTCATACTTGCAAGTACATGTAAATCCTAAATATGATACGTACCAGCAACGAAATAACGTGATATAATCAGAGTCCCATGTATTTTACTCCCTGAATACTTATCATTTACTTAGTCTGTGTAACAGTCGAATTCGGGTGATGATACTGCGTATGAGAAACTAACGGAAGCACATAAAGAGTTATGAGATTGATCACTGTACTTTATATACACTGATTTTAACTACGGATAATTACGTTTACCTGATCAAGATATAGGGCTCACGGCGGGTGTGACGGGTCGACAGGGGATGTTTTTAGTCCTCCTAGGCACCTGATCCCACCTCTGGTGTGTCCAGGGGTTCGTGCTTGCCCAACTCTCTATTTTGTATTGCTTATAGGAATTATGAGATTAATCACTACGTTATCTTCACCTTTCATTAGAGCAGCAACAGCATCTTTTTAAAGTTTGTTATAACAAACAAGGTTCCTTGGCAACTTCCTATTACTAAATATATGATCAAAGCTTGTACTCTTACTCGTTCTTTTCGTCCCTCAAACAACACAACCTAACAAAATATAAATTTTAAACATAGCTGCCAACACTGTGGTGAGCAATATCCAAGAATTAAATGTGCCAAATCAGACAAAATAAGCCCTATACTAAACCAAGTACCAACAACAAGCATGAAATTCTTCGACAAGAATTACAGGGTTATGATAAAGATTCACTTGAATTTCGTGTTCATGGTGTTAAATATAGCTTTGAACTTGGATGCACTGAGTTTAGCTCACATTTTGTATACAATAATCATACTTCTGTAAGAAAAAGTCCATTAGTAGTCAGAAATAAGTTGGAAAACGATCTGGGTCTTAATCGTATTTCAGACCCGCATACACCCAAACCCTTCCAAAATCTTATTTGTTCACCCTTTTGCAAAGAAGTTACCTGGATAATTCAGAATCATTCTTGATTTATCCTTTCCAGAAGATAATTCAGTAAATGAACACATACCTCGAGATAAGTATGATTCTATAGAGAATGTAATTCAGCTTATCAAGATATATGGAATAGGTTCTCTTATGGCGAAGCTGGATATAGAGGGTGGTTTTCGAAACATTCCTATTCATCCTTCAGACTGTCACTTTTTAGGCATTGTGTGGGATGGAAAATTTTACTTTGAGAATTCCTTACCATTGGGTGATAGTTCATGATGTCAATTGTTTGGGAATTTGAGCACAGCATTGCAGTGGATTATGCTCAACAAGTATAAAGCCTCTGGTATGCCACATCTCATTAACGATTTCTTCTACATAGGTCCAGCATCATCTTCCAAATGTCTTTCGGATGTCCAGAATTTGGAGAACTTGTGCTACGGATTAGGAGTACCCCTCAAACAATCCAAAACTTTCCTTCCAACCACCTGTCTAACCATTTATGGAATCGAGGTAGACTGTACATGTGGAAAGTCGGTTACCCGAAGAGAAGCTTGTCAACATTAGACAATTATACGCAAAGACAGTACATAGAAAGAAAATACAGTTGAAAGAGTTGTAATCCTTGAAAGGTCTACTCTACTTAACTTTGCTTATCAAGTGGTCACTCCTGGTCGGGCAGTTTTGAGACATTTGATTGACTTGACCTGCAATGTTTCAAAATCAACTCAGTGTATTGAATCTACATCTGAAGAACGTGCATGACATCTTTTCATTGACCATTTTAATGGTAAATCTATTTTGCTTCAGGATGAGAGGTTCTCTTCAGAGAAATTACATATATGCACTGGTGCATCAGATAGTTTAGATTTTACAACAGTATATGGCTCCAAATGGTTTGTTGAACCCTGGTTAGACATTCACACAGCGTATCATATTTCTATTAAAGAGCTTTTTGCTATTGTCTTGTTGGAGATCTGGGGCCCATAATTGTGTAACCAAAAACTTATTTTCTTCTCTGATAATATAGCAGCTGTCCGAGTTATCAACAAACAGTCATGCAAAGACAAAATATTAATGAGACTTTTTCGTCGGTTAGTGGTTGAGGTGATGAAATTTAGTATTTTGTTTAAAGCAAAGCACATTCCAGGAAAGTAAAATGTACTTGCAGATTACCTTTCTCGCTTTAAATTCCAGGAAGCCAAGAGTTATGTCCCATGGTTGAACCAAAGACCAACAACAGTGCCAGACAGCCTGATTCACATTTGAGCTCATCTTCACAAGTCAATGGTTGTTTATTCGTTACCTCGCACTAACCCTTCACATCAGTCCCCATTCAAAACATGGGTTTGGGACAGAGGATGACGCAATTAGCTGAAATTAAATCAGCCAATGAAAATCCTTGTTTAAGATGCAAGTTTGGTAACAGCGAAAACAGAAAGTAAAAAAATGGTCTTACGTGGGGTACCTTTCTCGACACCATGAACATTGTGTGTTGATTTTTATATGTAACGTAATGACTAATTCACATTTTCGTCCCCTATATTTATTAATGAAAGGTGAAGATAACGAACAGTGATCAATCTCATAACTCCTATCAGCAATACAAAATAGATAGTTGGGCAAACACGAACTCCTGGACATACCAGAGGTGGGATTAGGTGCCTAGGAGGAGTAAGCATCCCCTGTTGACCGGTCACACCCGCCGTGAGCCCTAAATCCTGATCAGGTAAACAGAATTATCCTTAGTCAAAATCAGTGTGCCAAGAACGACCTAACAGTCGGTATGAAACACGTCAGACAACATTTGACCAAATGATAGGTTGTATTGACGAACTAGATCGTTATAACGACCATAGAATTTGCAAAATTGCTGACTTCAGTCGAGACTGTTGAAACCCCATTATCATCAACTTCTTTGTCAGAAGCTTGCCTCGATTTAAAAACTGATCATACACAGAACAAGCTCTTGTGTATCGAATCAGTTGAGAGATATAAACACCATATGTAGGTGATAATTAAATATTGCTATATAAATATAGGAAGTTGACGATAGAGAAGCTGAAATCATCCCGTTCACGGTTTGTCATGCAGCTGAGTTGTCAGTTTGCCGTCAATGTCTACTTTCAATAAAATATTAAGAATGAAGCAGAAGTGGACGACTCCGTGGTGTCTTTTATTTCGAGCTCAAAGGGATATATCGAATCGACATATGAATGAAAGTTATTATTGTTAATAGACAAAACGTCGTCGATATATCTAAATGTCGAATTGAAGTCCACAGCAGGAGATTTTTTCTTCTCGCGTAGAAGTTTTTGAATAAATTCTGCCTCATATGAATATCGAAACAGTTCAGATAACAAAGGAGCACTATTTCATAGTCAATTTTAAATAACTTATTCAATTTGTTAAAACACAATCGACAAATATACTTGGACAATCTATCGTTTACATGCGGCTCCTATTCTAAACTTTGTCCAAATAGGTAGATTTCCGAAAATCAATTGACGGCCACCAATTCTATACCATGTTGCCGATGCTGCGTCAAGGCGTGTTTAAGTTTAGTTTTCGATCGATTATAAAGACCGATGTCTTATTTGCTCTACGCCACAGGTTGCAAACCAATCACATGGTCCGTCTCGAGCCCATGTTTTGAATGGTGACTGATATCAAGGGTTAGTGCGAGGTAACGAATCAATAACCCTTGACTTGTGAAGACGAGTTTAAGCCTGTCAAGTCCGCAGTTACTAAATACATCTTTGTCTGCATCATCTAAGCAATCATATCTCAGAAGTTGATTCTTGTTATACAAATTTTATATTTCTCAAAATTTACCATTTTCTCTCCCTGTTTCAGAAATACTTGCATTGTATTTGTAATTTTGTAGGGGAACTATTCACACTCATCTCTCACATTTCAAATATTTATTTATGTTAATAAACCGTATAACCTCTATGATATCTTCAATTGAATTAAAGAGATCATCAGATTATTTATACCGAGCTCTAAATTAATTATTGCCAGCAATATTTCTACTAAATTGATGCTCTCATCAAATGAATTGAAGAGAGCAATAATTGAATTAATGCGCGCATCAAATATATTATTGCTCTCATTAATTGAATTAATGCGAGCATCAATTGAATTAAAGAGAGCAATAATTGAATTAATGCGCGCATTAAATCAATTATTGCTCTCATTAATTCAATTGATGCGCGCATTAACTCAATTGATGAGAGCAATAATTGATTTAATGCGCGCATTAATTCAATTAAAGAGAGCAATAATTGAATTGATGATATCTTCAAATAATTGAAGATATCTTCAATTATTTGAGTTTATGTTAATTTGGCGTTCCATACAGATGCATAGATATTCAGAACAGGATTTTTTTTCTAGATTTCTTAGCCCATGGAAGTAGTGATACTTTTTCACTAGTATTCAGGTGATCGATAAGGCCCGTGGACCTCTTGTTTTATAATGAATTAGTAATTTGAAATAAAAAATTAATGATTCGTTGCAAAATTGATAATTTATATTCACAAATTTTTCATTATTTTAATCCATGTACATATAATGTAAATACTTTTCCGCAGCTTATTCTTGTTGCTACATGTAAAGCTTATACGGAACCAATTTTGATGCAGCAGATGCGCATTTCGACAAATAATGTCTCTTCAGTGAAGAAAAAATTGTGAAATACCACTAGTACAAAAACTTTTCAATCAAGAACATGCAGACATTTTTATAGTGGGTTTCCTGCAAACTGAAAGTTATGTGCTCAATATCAGATCTAGAATCATGTACTAGAAGTCTTCATAAGTTACAATAATTCACTAACTAAAGTGGCAATAAAATAAAACAAGAGGTTCATGGGCCTTAACGATCACCCGAGTCTAGGCTAATCTGCAAAAGCTAAATAATATATCAATAGAATTTAGTTTAGATATGCAACCAGGAGAATTACTATTGATTTCATAGTCTTTTGGAGTAGGGCTAACTAATGCTCAGGTTATTGATAAGGCATGTGGGCCTCTTTATAAATTGATGGTTTTAAATAGCAATTCAGTTATTTGAAATAACAAATTGATAATCTTTTATAACAAATTGGCAATTTGAAATTAATAATTTGTTATAACAAATTGATAATTTGTTAAACAAATTAATAATTTGTTATAACAAATTAATAAATTGTTATAACAAATCAATACTTTGTTATATTGATTGATTGATTATATATTGTTGATCGTCTCTCTTGATAATATTTCACTCATATGGAGACGTCATTACTGCAGGTGAAGGGCTTCAAAATTTAGGCCTATGCTCGGCGCTTATAGCCTTTGGGCAGGGATGGATCTTTATCGCGCCACACCTGCTGTGACACAGGACCTCGGTTTTGTCGGTTTTATTCGAAGAACCGCCCCATTTAATCGCCTTTTACGACAAGCAAGCCCTGCAAGGGGTATTGAAGACATATTCTAACCCGGATCCCCACGAGATGATAATATTTTGCTATAACAAACTAAAAAACAATACTGTTGCGGCGCTAATATTCTTCCGTAGAAACTTAAAGTCATTTATTTGTCCCACTCTCGCATGTACAAGCAAATTGTTTCGCGCCTTACTGTCTACGAAAGTCCTCTAAATGAAAATAACTTGGACGTAATCCGAAACCTACGTATTGGACCTAGTCCTATGACACTGTTGAATAAAACACATAAATATTCCACTAATATTGTTTTTCCATGAAGGAAAGGCCCCAAATAAATTTAATCAGGTCCAGAGGCTTCCTGTATTTCATTAGTGTAATAGATCCAAACACCCCCTTTTCCGCATTGCATTCGCCTGTAAAGTTAACAGATGTGTGAGTGTCGTTTGTATTGCTGTGCTATTGTAGAACTGATTGACGTATTTTTTCATTTTGTTCAGCTTGATATATAGTTGAAAAGGATTCAGGTGTGTTTCCAACTTTGTCCGCAAATTGTATTTCCGGGTATCACTTCGATTGCCATGGTTTCATGGGTTTGCCGATGACAAATTAAATTCCCAAACAATCGTATGACAACTCCTACAGCGGTGTTGGTCTTTATATGTGTCTTGGATGTATTGCTAAGAATGGCTTTCCTGGCATCATCGGAAGTGACGTTGGCACGTTTATAGTCTGCGTACGAGCTATGCTGTGTAGACCGCAGCCTTCCTTCGTTGACCTATTTAATGCTGGACCCTGATTTGTTTTTATGGGCTTCATTAACTATAGGATTTCATTAAGGATTGGTATGGGAATTGCTTAGTTTGCACTATCTAACAAGCGTTCATAACTGTAGTATATACAGCAATAGAATTTATAGATGTTCTTAAGCGAAAGGTGGTTACAGTAAGCTTTATTTGTATCTGTGCATAGTCTGAACCAGTCTGCCATAGATGTGTAAGGTATTAAATTGTGAGTGTTCCCTAATACTTCAACTTAGCTATTATAGGCTTGTAGTCCGAAATATTAAATAACAAGAGGCCCATGGGCCACATCGCTCACCTGAGTCACCTTGGTCCATATCAGAAGATTTTCCATATCTATTTGCATGTAAAACCGTAGTCCCTATTATGGCCCCAAACCTACCCCTGGAGGCCATGGTTTTTGCAAACTTGAATCTACACTATGTCAGAAAGCTTTCATGTAAATATGAACTTCTTTAGCCCAATGGTTCTTGAGAAGAAGATTTTTAAAGATTTTCCCTATATATTTGTATGTAAAACTTTGATCCCCTATTGTGGCCCCATCCTACCCCAGGGGGGCATGATTTCAACAAACCTGAATCTGCACTATATCAGAAAGCTTTCATATAAATCTCAGCTTTTCTGGCTTAGTGGTTCTGGGAAGAAGATTTTTAAAGATTTTTCCTATATATTTGTATGTAAAACTTTGACCCCCTATTGTGGCCCCATCCGACCCCCGGGGGCCATGATCTTAGCAATTTATAATCTGCACTATATCAGGAAGCTTTCATATAAATCTCAGCTATTCTGGCTCAGTGGTTCTTGAGAAGAAGATTTTAAAAGATTTTTCCTATAAATTTGTATGTAAAACTTTGATGCCCCCCTTGAGGCCCCATCCAATCCCCGAGGTCCATGATTTTAACAATTTAGAATCTGCACTACCTAATAAAGCTTATCTATAAATTTCATCTTTTCTGGCCCAGTGGTTCTTGAGAAGAAGATTTTTTAATGACCCTACCCTATTTTTACCTTTTCTTGATTATCTCCCCTTGGAAGGTAGCCTGGCCCTTTATTTTAACAATTTAGAATTCCCTTTACCTAAGAATGGTTTGTGCCAACTTTGGTTGAAATTGGCCCAGTGGTTGTTGAGAAGAAGTTGAAAATGTGAAAAGTTGACAGACGGACAGACGGACGGACGCCGGAATACGGGTGATCAGAAAAGCTCACTTGAGCTTTCAGCTCAGGTGAGCTAAAAAGTGAAAATAGTGTACAGTGATCAATCTCATAGCTCCTATCATATATAAAGAATGCAAAATTAAGAGTAGGGCAAACACTGACCCTGAGCACACCGGATATAGGATCAGGTGTCTAGAAGGAGCAAGCATCCCTTGTTGACCGGTCACACCTGTTGTGAGCCCTGCATTCCCGATCAGATAATCGGAGTAATCCGTGGTCAAAATCAATATGTATTAGATATCATATATTCATAAAAAATCATAATATACCACGTGATTTCCTAGAGATTCACTAACAAATATAATATTATGATCAGTCACGGATTAACAAGGTAAAAAATACACAAGAAACACACGCAGTGGAGCTGTTTATTTTGACACAATACAAATTAAAAAAATTATAACAACCTATCATTGGGTCAAATGCTGTCTGACGTGTTAAGCCGTTCTTGGCACACTGATTTTGACTGCGGACAACTCCGTTTACCTGATCAGGATTTAGGGTTCACGGCGGGTGTGACCGGTCGACAGGGAATGGTTACTCCTCCTAGGCACCTGACCCCACCTCTGGTGTGTCCAGGGGGTCTGTGTTTGTCCAACTATCTATTTTTTATTGCTTGTAGGAGTTATGAGATTGATCACTGTTCGTTATCTTCACCTTTCATGTACTAGTACGAAGAACTACTCCAAGACTTGAACATTTATTCATTTATTATTTCTAATTTGTTTGTTGATGCAGCTCTTGGTGATTTTATTTTCGCAGGCATTGGATTTCTCCTTATCAAATATTCTCGGTTTAAAAATTTTCCATCACCAAAAAAAAAAAAGAAAAAAAAAAAAAAAAACCCAAAAAAGAAAAAAAAAAACCCCACAAAAAAAACCCCAACAAAAAACAAAACAAAACAAAACACAATAAAATTAAATTATTTAGAACAAAAGTATTCAGTAACTGAGAGCTTTCTTATGATTTTCAATGTCGATAACCGTAACTAGTGAAAACCACTCGAGGGTAATAGTTTAACATAAAGATATATAGGGCATGCCTTTAAAAATCTTCTCAATAACAGCAGGGCCACTGGAATATGCATGTACATAATCTTTGAATTTTTATCAAACACTAACATTAGTCATATTGATGTGCAAAATGCCAATATAGTGCAGATTCATACTTGACAAGGGTTAGGCTTCGAGAGGAATTCAAAGATTCACATGAGAAGATATGAGAAAAAAATCTTTTTAAGAGTAGCAGGACCATACTAAATCATATTGATATGCAAATGTATCCAGGTTGTGTACATTCAATTTTTTTATGGACCATGGAATCTTGAAATTAAAATAAAATCTTCACCAGAAGAGTAATGTCATGTTAGTTATATTCCCATGTTGTGTGGATTCAAATTAGAAAAAAAGATCTTAATCTAATTAATTTTGGGTCGTGTTTTTTTTTGGGGGGGGGGGTTCGAAATATGTCATCGGATTAAAGAGGGTAAAATTCAGTGAAAAGGTGACTCAGGTGAGCGTTGTGGCCCATAGGTCTTTTGTTAACATAGAGGCAATCATACTAAAATTTGTCACCACCTTTTGAACAGAATCAAGAACACAGCTGGCCTTTCATATATAAAATGGACTTGCGCTTTTTTGGATTTTTTTGGGGCCAAATTAACAAACCATTTTCCAAGAAAGGCTTTCCTTCTCATTACGAGTCGTGACATATATATGACTTCGGAGCATATTATACATACATCCTCTTGTAATGTTCAAATATTTTACGATAAAGATTGCTCTAGAACAATATAATGTTTTCATTCTTTATCTAACAAATTTAATTAAATCTTGAATTAGATAAGCTACTGATATGGTGTTCATTCTTGGTGTTAGAGCGGTTTATTCCCAAGAATGAGAAGAATGGGTTTTTGTTTGCTCGTTATAAAGAATATTATCCTTCAACACAGCCTTTGATAACCTGCTTCGTTTTCATCTCGTCACGTGGCGTGTAGCGTGACACAAACAATACACCTAGCTAATCTACTGCGTTGTGTAAGAATATGTAGAAAAGGCCACATTTAAGTTGGATTGCCACACCCAAATTTTACCTAATGGCTCCTTAATGCATCTCATATGGAGTATGACTTCACCATGGAAAGAGTGATACAAGTTCGCGATTATTTTAAATGATTTTTAAGCGTTTTTCCGGAATAATAATCAAAGTACTGAGTGGAGGTGACGGTAAATAATGGAAGCAGTTAATGAGAGAAGAGTTATATAACAGATCAAGAGAAAATATTTTTAAAAACTTCATTTTAAACCAGGTTAAGTTTAATAATTTTATGAAAATGAGACACAGAAAAAACATAAAAATAAGTAGCTCTGTAAATTTCAAGTGAAAGTTTTAAACATGATGGAATAATGAATTTCTGAATGCTCAATATAAATTGATATTGTAAAATGGTTTAAAAAAAAAAAATATTTAACAACTTTTCCCCAGGCATTTGTGACTGAAACTAGAGATTGCCAGAACATAATTGGTATTCTTGAACCATGTCTTCCAAAGTACGGTGCATTGAAACAATTTACAAATATAATGATGTAAGTTTCAATGAATGAAAGAGCACAGTATTTACACTCAATGAAAAAATAACCATCAAACAGAAAGAAAAAATACGGGTCAAAATTTGGGACAATTACAACACAAAAACAGTTACTGTATGTATATCTCATATCTGTAAAAGATATGGAAATATTGATTATCGTGTTTAAAATGCCATGGGGATTATATCTCATAAGACACATTTTGGGCACTACTGGTAAAACAATTATACAGCTGTACATACTGGTGAAAAACACGGCACAGGTAGAGTATCCAAGTAACTAGCATCCAAATAAGAGAACATAAAGAATTAAACACTACTGTTGAACCAAATGTGCCATATATATGAGAAACATGTACTTACATGTAAAAATGAGCATAGATTTGTTGGAGGAGATTGGTTGAAATAATATTTGTACCTGCATTAATATAATATGAATCACAAATCATTATACAAAACTGCATACAAAGCAAAAGAAGGTAATAGGGGAAAACATGTCATTCCGACTCATTATGGTGAGCAGAAAGGATAAGACATAGCCAGGGAATATGAAGTGACTAATCAGGTCATGCTACAATTTTATATCAGTTTCTAGTAAAGACAAAAACACTACGATATTTTATGAATAAAATGAAATAAAAACGTTACAGTTGTAGAGATATAAGTGAAAATAATTTCAAAATACAGCCTGTCTTTTTTAACGCTTTCTGAACGGAACTGAATGCTGATCACAAGACTTGCCTATAGCATACCATATGCTGGTGCTTATCTAACTACCCTCTAGTGTTCCACACTAATAGTGATAGAGAGTTAGTGTTTGATCGAGCATAATGCATTTAATCTGATAGATCGTCTACAGTTGAAGAACTGTTTTCTGAAGGCGTGTGCAATGCACGCGTTATACATCATTTCACCTTTTTTTTTCAGCTGGGGTGAAGTTTTAAAATAATCTATGTTGTATAAGTTAAATCGCCGCCATAGATACATAAATCATGTTAGTTTATAAACCAAAAAATATTGATTATTAGTGCATATGTAACTTCAAAAACCCTTTTCGTAGAAATGTTGTTCACTACAACAATGATCGTTAAAACTTGGATTATAAAAATTCCATGCAAAATATGAGCATTCTTTTCTTCACAGATCATCAGTCAATCCAAAGTAAAATATTTAAAACAAATCACAAGCCACCTAAATGTGCATATTTTGTTTACAAAATGATCGAGTATATACTTTCCTATTTGTCCAGCAGGGATGTTTCTCAGTTTTGCGTCCCGTCGGGAACATTTCACTCATATTTAGACGTCACCAGCTGTAGGTGAAGTACCACACATTTAGACCTATGCTTAGCGCTCATGACCGTAGCAGCGAGGATTCTTTGCGTTTGGCGAAGGAACAACTACTAGTTCCTATGTTTACGACTTCAGTTTAACACGGTCACGGCACGAGCGGGGCTGGAACTTACGACGTCCCGGTCACGAAGCGAACGCTTTTCCACTGAGTTTCCGCGTCCGGTCCCAGTAGTTATTGATATATCATGTAGCTACTGCATCATATATCACTACATTGTAATAAAGAAAAACAGAGTATAGGAACTCTTCATCAGCAGGAAATAAACAATAACGCCATGGAAATCTTCATTTAAACGGAAAATTTAGAAACATTATTTTGGGAGTTACCTTTGTCTAGACGGCAAGCAGTGCAGCATAAGCCCTATTAGTAATAGAGAGTTAGTTTAACAGTCAAATTATTTCTTTGAAGCAAATGGCAGAGTGCCCGTGGATCCTTCGAATGAGACCGCGATAACCGAGGCCCCGTGTCACAGGATGTGTGGCACGATAAAAATCACTCCCTGCTCAAAGGACGTATAAGCCTCAATTTTGCAGACCTTCAGCAATGGTGTCTCCACATGAGTGAAAGATTCTCGGAGGGACGTTAAACAATATATAATTAATTAATCAATCAATCAAATGGCAAAGTCATCTAAGTACACATAGTTGCTAGAACCGGCTGAATGTAAATTTCCAGACATGAATTATGAAGAACCAAGCCGAGCTGAATTTCACCCTAGAGCTGTAATGACTAACTTCTTCCGTTTTCTTCTTAATGAAATATCTTAATTTCATTGGTATAGACTATGTTTGGCACGCTTATATGAGGAGATGGAAGGTTTAAACCCGCCACCTGGGCTAGACAGAAAATAAATATATTTGCCTATCTTATACACTTCCAGTTGTAAAATACTTAATGTTGGTCCACAGTTTCAATTGGATCCTTAATAATGCTAGGAGTGGACCCATTACCTTAGAGAAAATTTGTGGATCCGCCGATGTACATGTAGCTGCGTTCACTCTAACAGTAGCTCCGTCAGCATATTATTTTAACAACATAGGTAGCAAAGCATAAATAATTTTATCTCAATATATTATACAGACAGTAGATTATTCATTCAACAATGTGATGTTCCGTGGACTGTTTGTAAGTAAGGGTTAATGTACTCGTATCGCTCCATTCCTTAAAAGTAATGGACCGAGGCCCATTGCTTTTAAGGAACGGAGTGATACGAGTACATTGACCCACTTAAAATCCACTGTAAACATTAATACAAACTAAATTTTAATCACATCTTACGTTTTTCATTCTTTTGTTGCATGCATTTATATCTACTTGTATAAAGGTTGACCTACTTTCCGAACTCTCCATTCCTGAAAAATAATGGAGTGTTTGAACAAAAGAATGACGTCATAGGTGGATTTTAAACATGAAAGCATGGCGCGTAAGTAAATCCCGACAGTATAAGAATCTATAAATCCAGCTACTTTCGAATATGAAAGGCAAAGATAACAAACAGAGATCAATATCATAACTCCCACAATGAATACAAAATAAAGAGTTGGGAAAACACGGACCCAGGACATACCAGAGGTGTTATCAGGTATCTAGGAGGAGTAAGCATCCCCTGTCGACCGGTCACACCCGGCATGAACCCTCTGTTTGATCAGGTCAACAGAGTAATCTGTGCCAAGAACGGGCAAACAATCGGTATGAAACACGTCAATCAACATTTTTGTAGCATCAACTTGTTTATCAATAGTCTGCCTCGCTTTAAAAACTGATCATACGCAGATCAACTTTTTGCATATCGAATCAGTTGAGAGGTATATAAACACCATATGCATGTGATAATGGAATATTGCTACCTAAATATGGGAAGTTGACGATGGAGAAGCTGAAATCATCCCGTTTGTCATAAAGTTGAGTTATCAGTTTGCCGTTGATATACATTTTCATTAAAATATATAAGTACGAAGCAGATATGGAGTACTATATGGTGTCTTTTATCTCGATTTCACGGGGATCATTGAATCGACATATGAATGAAAGTGATTATTGTTAATAGATAAAACGTCGTAGATATATCTAAATGTCGAGTTGAAGGCTACAGTAAGATATTTTTTCTTCTCATGTAGAATCTTAGGAATAAACTCTGTTTCATAACAATATAAAAACAGGTCAGCTAACGGTGGATAATTTTTGCCCATGGGAATTCCAACAAACTGTTATATAAAGCCTCATTGGTAATTCGGAAACGCATAGAATAATTCATTTCATACATTTGAATTGTTATTTTACGCTAACGAAATAATTTGAATATTATGACTTATTTGTATACGAGTTGGGGATCCCCTAATTAACAGGATTTCCAGGCAGAGCGTGTGACTTTTCATAGGTACTTCAATTTACCCGAAAGGGACACAAAACACATAATTATATTCAAATGTACATATTTTATTTTACTAATGCAGTTGAATTTGAATGCATTTAAGTTCAATTTAGGGTCATATTAAAGCTATTTTATTACCAGTCAATAAGAAAAATTAAGGGAATGATTCATAACGAATACTGGTGTGAGATGAAGAAAGTTCCTCAACTCATCACATTTCTATCATTTTTCATTTGAATAGTATTAATTTGTTAATGTTCATGAAACACATCCTTTTCTCTTGATCTCAATTATAATATTTTTCAAT
This sequence comes from Ostrea edulis, assembly GCF_947568905.1. NCBI lineage: Eukaryota > Metazoa > Mollusca > Bivalvia > Ostreida > Ostreidae > Ostrea > Ostrea edulis. The sequence goes on along the minus strand of NC_079165.1, from coordinate 88,399,102 downwards.
GGAATGATTACTTTACAAATGACAGAATTGTATTTCAGCATAACCGCTAAGTCCATCTTCATGCGCCACAAATTCATGTTTTTAAATACCGTCATTTTGTTGATAACATTAAAAGTTCAGATCATCTGCACGGCACGTAACTTGTTACATAATTATACCCCCCGCAACAAGTTGTGGGGGGGGGGGGGGGGGGGTATACTGGAATCGGGTTGTCCGTCTGTCCGTCCGTCCGTCCGTCTGTAGACGCAATGGTTTCCGGGCTCTAAAGCATTATCCTTTCCACCTACCGTCACCATATCATACATATGGACTACCCATGGGATGAAGATGTTCCCTATCGATTTGGGGGTCAAAAGGTCAAGCGCACTGGACATCGAAGTAGCAATATGGTTTCCGGGCTCTAAAGCATTATCCTTTCCACCTACCGTCACCATATCATATATATGGACTACCCATGGGATGAAGATGTTCCCTATCGATTTTGGGGTCAAAAGGTCAAAGGTCAAGCGCACTGGACATCAAAGTAGCAATATGGTTTCCGGGCTCTAAAGCGTTATTCTTTCCACCTACCGTCACCATATCATATATATGGACTACCCATGGGATGAAGATGTTCCCTATCGATTTTGGGGTCAAAAGGTCAAAGGTCAAGCACACTGGACATCAAAGTAGCAATATGGTTTCCGGGCTCTAAAGCGTTATCCTTTCCACCTACAGTCACCATATTATACATATGGACTACCCATGGGATGAAGATGTTCCCTATCGATTTTGGGGTCAAAGGTCAAGCACACTGGACATCGAAGTAGCAATATGGTTTCCGGGCTCTAAAGCGTTATCCTTTCCACCTACAGTCACCATATTATACATATGGACTACCCATGGGATGAAGATGTTCCCTATCGATTTTGGGGTCATAAGATCAAAGGTCAAGCACACTGGACATCAAAGTAGAATATGGTTTCCGGGCTCTAAAGCGTTATCCTTTCCACCTACAGTCACCATATCATACATATGGACTACCCATGGGATGAAGATGTTCTCTATCGATTTTGGGGTCAAAAGGTCAAACGCACTGGACATCGAAGTAGCAATATGGATTCCATTTAAATTCTTTAATGGCTTTTTTCATCGCATGGAGATGCTGTGTTCCTAGATACCTTTCGGATCATAATACTGAAGTTTTACTTATTACCAACACCCTTTGGGATATTGGGGTAAGCGGGGGGTATTCTTAGTGAGCATTGCTCATAGTACCTCTTGTTAGATATGTTACTAGTATCCCTTATGAACTTTACTTTCACAATGTATGGTGAAAATAAACAAATCAAAGATCATAAAATTTCGACAACAATTTTAATTTACAAGTGTACATTGTAAAATCCATAATATAAACGAAAATTGAAAAAAAGGAAAACTGGGTAAATTGTCGGTCGGACATATAGAATCAGACAATAACTATACGAGGCTGACTTATATCATCTCATAAAAATGGTGTTTGGCCTGGAGCTTCATCATCAGCTTGTCCTGTGAGCCAAACATCTAATTCTCAAAATGTTGAGTTGACGTTAATGTGAATGCATTGTTGACGAATTTGGAGGACAAGAACTTACATGAACTCAAGTCATTTTTTAAGAACACGACCAATTTTCCACCAGCGTGTCTTTTCACCGATTGCTATAGAACTATAAATAATCTCATCATTAACCAAAAAAATTGTCCTACAACTTTTAAAATCGTTAACCAATTGTTAAATTGTTGTTACATTCATGTTAAAAAGATCACCATTTATTTCTTGTTGCCAGTTAATACATGTAAATGAATAGATTGTATTTCTTTCTTGTATATATTGTTTTGGTTCTCGACAAAACAACACTTATTAAGTTTGTTAATGACTGTCAACGCCGAGATGTAGCACTACACAGACAATCGCCTTGTCGGACTTTAACGACCGGACATATTTCTATAGAAGGTCAGTAACGAACCAAATACGTTCACAGACCGGTGTGAAATCATAAATGTAAAAATATGGGGTGGCTTATACGTGTATGTAAAATATATATACACTGTATATTCAATGTATTTTACTGTATATGTGGATAGAACTTGTGTATATATAAGTCGCTGAATGAAAAATGTTCCAAGTTATTGCACTAGTATATGGTGTGCGCTAACTACTGTACTTTGAATTTTGTGTGTATACTACATATAGGTAAACTGACGGGCATGTAGCTCAAAGTAATAAAGAAACTCAAATAAGCACATACAATCTAGGGAGTCAATGGAACACATGGGAATCTGCCGATTTTACCTCAACTGATTAGGTTCTTAATTGTAAAAGATATACAATTAATACTAAACTATGGAAACAAAATTACACCAAGGGATGGAGATCAATACATTTAATACCTGTTAATTTGTCTTTAAGATTATATATGGAATCACTGAGTGACACGCGGTGTCTCGTCCATGTTCAATGGTTATCATTTACAGCGAAAGGCGAGAGTTCACCGCTGTTGTCATATCACTCATTTACGTACATCAATAAAATGGTCGTCAGATTATTTTGCTTTGTCATATGTGTTATTATGAGTTATTGTCAGCTTTCAATTAATAAATATCAGGTTAGCATATGATATCGCAATTATTTCTTCATTATAAAATTACATGCTTTCACAAGGCTCGGATTACCTTTTATAAAGCAGCGGGGATTGCACGCAGCTTCGTTTAACATTTATTTCAAAATATTGACTGGATAGCTTCCATAAGAAATTTGTAATTTGATAAATAATATCAATTGTTTTGAATTTGATGAGAATTTCATAATTTTGGATATGAGGAGAATCAGAAATCTATTTTCATAAGATCTAAAATGCAGAAAGTAGTTCTTTTACGCCATTTTTTTTTTTTTTTTTTTTTGTAGAAAGTATGTATACTTAAAAAAATATCACTGTTTAAAAATTATCAGATGAAATCCCGATGGGGATATCCGGGTAAGAATAGGTCCTCAGTACCGTTTACTTGTCATATGAGGCGACTAAATGGGACGGTCATTCGGATGAGATCGCAAAAACCGAGGTCCCGTGTCACAAGTATGGCACGATAAAGATCCCTTCCTGCTCAATGGCTAAAAGCGCCGAGCATAGCCCTAAATTTTACACTGGCAATGGTGGTGTTTCTATATGAGTTAAAAATTTTCCAGAGGGACGTTAAACAATATACAATTAATCAAACGATGAAAACTTATCATTTTCTTACATTTATAGATCGATTAAAGAAAACTTACGATTGAAAAAGAAGGAAAAGCGGGCGAATTTTCGTTCGTTAAGATAATCATTCCGTAATTTATCCTTTAGTCATGACAAAACTTCTTAGCATTGAAAATGATATTACACATGCTCTTGTAAACCCTCTTTTTCAGTCCATTTGCTATGAACACCTGCATCGTAGTTAAAACAAATGTTGCCATGTCAGGAGATCACAACGGAAGAGACGTTAGGGTTTTATTTTCTACACCTAATGAAATCTCTGATTGGTCTTATTCTCCACATATACACGATTGGGTTGAGTATAAACTGAAAGTTACTGATGTAATACGTCACAGTGATGGTCTTTTCTGATACACTTTGTTCTGTAAAATGAGACACAATTTCTACAATGTGGTACGGAACATTAAACAACACTAGAGTTATCACCACAAGCAGTAAGGTTTTAGCAGACTCCTCCCGCTGTTTCGTGCTCTTTACGTGTAGGTGTCTACTTTGATTGTGGAAGGGGAACTTTTTTCCATCCTCATTGAATATGTCGCTAGAAGGCTCAATTGTATGCGTGTGTAACGAGAGGTTCTGAGACCCACTGGAAATTTTACTGTTGTCGTCTGCTTTCTGGGACATTTTTAGTTCGATAGAACGGTTAGTCTGGTCACTTCCGGTGGGTTGGAACCCTTGATTAGCGACACAAAACACATCTAACTTATCAGTAACTCTATTATTTGCCTTTTTCACCTCACGGTTATTTACTTTTCCGAAATTTCTAATATGACGTAGAAGTTGATAGACGGATAGGATCGTCAGGATCAGGACTCCGAGAATGATCAGAAGAGCAAGCAAAGAAAAAACAAGCCGTGCCGTGGGTAACTGAATACGAAGGGACTGTGTAAACTGAGGAATCTGGAAAGGGTAATACTGATTGACAACAATCACAGACATTACCGATATAACGTAAGTTATTAATAAGTACATCACTTGCCGCCACCTGCTGAAGTACAGAGAATACTTTGTCATCCGAGAGGCGCAAAATCGTTCTAATGAAATCAGTAAATGATGAAGGTAAGCCTGTAGACCAAGCACATCCATCAGAGATCTCAGGAGTACCCAAACTTTGTAAGGAACAGCATGCGAATAAAACATCAAAATGAAAGACAGTGGCGCCACGGCTACAGCATTTGCACACAAACATATTAGGCCACGGTAAAACACATCACGTCGGAGGTTTTTGCTACAACACAGCATTAGAATGGGGATGATGTTTGAAATCAAAATCAGGATAAAAAATCCAAGCGTTATGAAAAAGATATGATGCATTACGGACGTTCTTCTTTTCGCTGTGAGGAGCTGTAGTGAGTACAACTGTTAGCCGCTTATTGATGGATCAATGACGCGTCAGGTAGATCTGCTGACGTATTTGGAGACCTAGATTCTCTTTTTTCCACACGCATAATGGATGTTTTTGTTTTCAGCTCACCTGAGTTATACTAGTATGTTAAAGTGACGTTTTATCTATCACCCGTTACATGTATCCACGAAAGCACATTAGTATCAATAATATAAGAGATAAGAGATAATTATCTCGTAATTACAAGAAAAGATCTCGTAATTGCGAGAAAAGATCTCATTATTACGAGATAATTATCTCGTTAGTACGAGAAAAGATCTCGAGTTGATTATCTCGTAGTTACGAGAAAAATATGTATATAAAGTGGCACAACTTATGAATAGTCTTGGAAGCATTTGTTTTAGTAATTGGGAAAATATGCGATTTGATTAGTTTAATTGAAACATGTTCGAAACAAGGAAATTCTGCATATTTTTGCTTATTCAGAGGGAATTATTATTAGTATTTCAACACTGAAGAAGAGGAAAATGAAATCTTTGGGACTGTTTCGAAGGAAGAAGCATTGTGATTTATTGGACGTAGCTAGTTTTATAATGCAACAACAAGAAACATCCGGAGCCTTACATGGGTATCGCTGGATGCATTCAAAATGTGTATAGACTGGTCTCAATATTCCAAGGGACACAGTTTACGAATTAATGAAATTATTGGATCCGGAAGGCATGGAATCCAGACTGCGTAAAAGATTAAAAAGACGACGTTACTCAAATCCTGGTCCTAATTTTGTGTGGCATGTTGATGGCTACGACAAGTTGAAACCACTGAGCGGCTGTATTGATGGGTATTCAAGAAACACGCTATGGTTGGAAGCTGCTACAACCAACAACGATCCGAAAGTCATCGCAAACTACTTTATCAAGACTGTTAAGAATAAAGGTAGGTGTCCAAAACGAGTAAGAGTAGACCTTTGGACTGAAAATGTGCATTTTGAAAGCATGCAACAGTTTTTTCGAAGAAACGGCGAAGATTCATTGGCAGATGATCGAAGTTTTATTTTTGGAACAAGCTCTCTTAACCAAAGGATAGAGTGGTTTTGGGGCCTCTTGCGAAAGGAAATGGGTCAGTTCTTCATGGATTTATTTGCAGACCTTGGTTAAGACGACAATGACCTTTTCAACAGTAATATGATAGACAAATGCATAATTCAGTTCTGCTTCATGGATATTATTCAGGTACGTTTCATAATTTACATTTTGTATAAAAAAAAGATAACGCTTACACACCCTATCATTCGTCGTTCTACATGTAATACTTTCTAATGGTTTAATTATTTTTTGTGTATACAGAAAAATCTGGATGAGATACGGGATACATGGAACACGCACAGACTGCAGTCCAACGACAACGGCGTCGGTGGAGGCAAGCGTCCAGTATTACTGTACCATCTCCCCCATTTGTATCATGCGCATGACCATCTATGTCCAGTGGATGAATACGAAATCAATATCTGTGAAGAGGATATAGCATCAAAAATACTATGTGCTGATGAAAATATTTCAGAACTGTGCAAGATTTTAATGGAAGAAGGCCAAATGAATTATCCGACCACTGCAACAGAGGCAAAGGAGCTACATGTATACATACAATTGAGAGAAATAATTTTATGTGAATTAAAAGATTTTGCTTAATTCATATTTATCAGAGATTTATCAGGCAAACATGCTCTTCATTTTTATGGTGTTTTCTCTTCACGAATTGATTTTGTTTACATGGAATTAGAATTACAGTTACAGTTATTTGTACGTAATATTGTCTTGCATATAATTATAGATAATAATCACCTTACGTGCATACTAGCACGTTTATGCAAACTTTTAAAGAAAAGCAGACATGCATTTATTTTCAAACTATTGTATAGTACAAGAACCCTTAAAGATATGTCTTAAAGGTTCGCCCAAATGCATATAAATTGTAGTATGAGTTGTTAACAAGGATGAGGTTTATATATGAATATATCCTTTTTCAACTACATATATTAGTCTGAGTTTACATCAAAACAACGAACTGTTATCGACGATGTCATCAATCCATTTAATTTCACCTTGAAGAAAAGGGTGCGCTGTTGAGAGAGAGAGAGAGAGAGAGAGAGAGAGAGAGAGAGAGAGAGAGGATTATGCATTAAAGGATTAATAGCACGTGCATATAAAATGACATACAATACACATGTAGGTACATTTGTAGGATGACTGGCTGGAGCTCATAGACGAGGATTTCTTATTATTGAAAAGAAATATAAAAAATATCGCATATTTTCATAATTGCCATATTTAAAAAAGGCAATATTTCAATTTATGGACATTATCATTCAATCCTCGATTTAATATAAAACATGAGAATATATAGGATAAAACTTTAAAAGTATTCTTCTCAAGAAGAGGGTTATGGAATTTTATCGGGAAAATCTTTAGATATCTTATTAGACTGGAAGGGCCATGATTTAGTCTTGTCAATGTGTATACATTCTCAGGTAGTGACGTGATATCGTCTTTCGTACAGAGCGAGTTATACCAGGTAGGTCATTGAGTTCAAACAGGTTTCCATAATGGAGAAGTTCTAGTACATTTTTTGTTAATCTTTACTTTAAAATATCATCAAAATAAAAAAGCAAAGCGACAGTTTCGTTACACTCAAAATGAAGAATATGAAAAATACATGTGTACTTGTTTATCGTTACCTTGACAATTATACATGTAAAATGCGGAAGAATGTGACAAGCGTCTATTTTGGAAATTAGCCAAACGCAGAAAACCCCGAACCTCTAGAATTTATCCCGAAATAGAAGACGACAATTGCCATATTCACAATGACTCAAACAGTGTAGGGGGATTCTTTGCTTCTTATTTTGAAAGAATTTATAGTCCTTTAAATGAACATTTTGATTTTAACTTTAAATACGAAGTTAAGAATAATATTAGCAACATTATAAAAGAATGAGCTTGATGTTAGTGACTTAGCGGGTGATAAAATAAAATTGGAATAACTTGCATCAATCATAAATAGTTCAAAGTTACGGAAAGCACGTGCCCATGATTCAGTAACAAATGAGCATATTGTTCACGGAGGTAATATTGTTTACTCTCTGTCTTCTGAAAATGTTCAATGCCGTCATAGCGTGCGGTAATATTCCTCATGAATGAAAGCGAGGCTTAATAGTTCCACTATACAAAGGTGGTGACAAATCGAAAGCCACATGTAACAGTTATAGGCCTCTATCCTTTTTGCCCAACTTTAAAAAAAAAAGATATTTGAGAAGATAATTCTCTCTCGTATCTCAGATTCAACTCTTGTATCAAAACATTTCCCAAATGCTCAACAAAAATATCTAGGTTGTTCAATCGCATCGTTAAATTTACAAGAGACAATGTTTCATAATATAGAACAAGGCAACAATGTCTAAGTTAGCTTTTTGGATAGCAGTAAGGCCTTTGATACTGTTAAGAGGGATGGCCGCATGTTAAAGCGATACAAACTTGGAATAAAAGATAAAATCTGGTAACTGATTAATAACTGTCATCAAGGAACATCTAGCTCTATTATTGTAAATCAAACTCAATCTAGATGGTTCTCTGTTGATCAAGGTGTAAGACAAGGTGGTGTTTTGTCAACATATCTATATTTTGTTTATATTAACGATCATATTGATGAATTTAATTAGAGCTAAGTAGTCCTAATACAGGCGTCCTTAATGTTATGAGCAGCTGCCTCTCATTGGCAGGTGATATATCTTGCATTGGGTTATCCCCAATTGCCCTCCAAAACTTGTTAGAGATTGCATACGCATATTCGAATAAGTGGCGATTTTCCTTCAATGCGTCAAAATCGTGCGCAGTGAAATCCATGATAAGAGAAGTAAAATGGATAACAACTTTTTTGGGCATCTGGGACAAGTATTGATTCCACGTGAAGAATCCTATAACCACCTTGGTATTGCGATTCACCAGAAAAAGAATAGACAGAGCCTATGAAAGGGGCAGAAGATCCTTTTTTGCACTATCTGACATAGGATCCCATTTTCTCAACCCAATGACTATATCTCATCTATATAAAACAATCGTTATGCCTACACTAATTTATGGATGTGAACACTGAAATATGACCTGTTCAGACCGCCAAAACCTTTGTACTTTTCAACATTTTATGTGCAAAAAATCTCCGAATTTACCAATATTGTGCAGATCCGATATATGCGAGTCACTTTCTGATGTATTGCCCATCAGCGCAGAAATAGATACAAGAAAACTACTATTTCTAGGAAGGCTCTGTCGAATGGACATAAAACACTCTACCAAAGACAATATTCTTGACCCGATTATTTGCTTACTGGCAAAATCTTTCAGAAGTGCAATATGGTTTTATTTCAGACGTTATCAAAACCTTACAAACATACAATCTTACCAATTATTTAAGTACATGGCTTGACAACGGATTCTTCCCCGATCCTGGAAAAGAATATTCAAAAATATTGTATCATTGTATCACCAAGACCAGCGGCAACTGAGGATGAACAGTCCGGATTTCCATTTATTCAGACCGATATTTTCAGCTATAAAACCTGCGACAATTTGGAATTTAGCTAACAATGAACTTTCCAAATTGATATGCAAAATATACACAGGTATGCAAGTAAATGGCCTTGTTCATGTGTGCCATTTATGTGGTAATTCGTTCACGGATGTTTTCTATCATTCGTCTTGTTCATGTTCATGTACAACCAACATACGAAAACAGTGGTGGAACGCCATCGTTAATAGCTTCAGTGTCGAACTGTGTGCATAACTCTGTGGGCTCTCGGAATTTGAATGATACCTTGTACTTCTGGGTGGCCAAATATCTACACCTTTAAATTAGATGGATTCTACATCATTCCGTCTGCTGATCTTTAAATTGCTGTGCAGCACTTCAGTCCTATATTACAAGTGCTCACCGCAGTAATTATTATAATTCATTAAATATTTCTTGGCATTAAAAGGGACAGCTGCTACCGTTTATACTCATCTGTTGAGGTGTACAACTAGGAATATCCTTTTCTTTTCTATTTTGGTTATATTGTGGACATAGTTTTTCTTCTTTGTATTTATTTGTAATTATATCGATGTAAATCTATCTTTATAAGCTCCTAAAGGAGGAAATAAAGTATGAATAATGGGCTACAATTACCACCAGACGAAATCAAAAAGGTTTTTTTTTTTTACGAGATACAAGCACAGCCTAAATTATTTAACTGTACCCACTATCGTCCATTGATTTCCAGATTTGTAAAAGTATGGGCTGGACCAAATGCCTATATGAGAATTTCAGCTAATGAGGAATCCCCAAGCTTTTATACCAGTGGGGATGATATGTATGCTCCGTGTAACATTTAAATAATAAAAGTACAAATGTTAATGAGTTCAATCACGTACATTTTAACATAAAACATATTTTTAAACCAATTAACATATTGGGGCCATTTCATATAGCCATTTTACTTCATACTTTGCAATAAAATCTAATCAGATATCATTTTTCCAGTAGACAACAGATCTCTTGGGCGGCAAAGACGATTCATAGTCAATGAAAATCGTTTTCTGAACTTCCAGGTCACCCGAGAAACCGTCCTTCAGAGTTCCTGTGTGGATCCGAACTTTGCTGTAAAACCGAGGTGACAGGAGGCTGTGGAGGAGATATAAAGATGAGAGAGAGAGAGAGAGAGAGAGAGAGAGAGAGAGAGAGAGAGAGAATCGGAGCTTAAAAATACTTATTATATACGTATATCACAACTTACGTCGAAGTACAATGCTGAAATTACATGCACAAGATTAGCAATTCTAATACTCTCGCATTTTAACTACGTTTCGAACATGTTCGATGGACTTACTTGATAGCTAACGCATGTGTCTGAGAGTTCCTCCATTCATTTATTGCATCAAAGGAGTTTAAAACCACGAGGTTTCCCCAATTACACCCATCCGTTCTCTCAGCCGAAAAATAACCAAGTATGTTCGCATGTTCTTGGAGTTCCTCTATCAACTTAAGATCAACGTCCCATATTTCTTTCTTTATTCCCTCATCTAATTCTGAAGCGTTCTTTACGAAACCAATAAACCCAACAAATTCCAGGCAGGATTGTTTTTTGATAAGTGACACCAGCGGTTCTCTCCCTTGCGGGAATACCCTTCTCAGTGGACGCTCATTGGGGAGGTAACCGTTGGTAACTTCCGGTGATGTGCCTTCCGGGGAACGATTTAAATTGTCCAGTACAGATGTCCTTACTTGCCGTAGGAAATCTATGTCCTCCAAATAAGTGAATGGAAACTCCATTTCTTTAAGCTGAAACAGGGAATTAGATACAGCCAATGATGAACGTTTAACACCTACCGTTTTGTTTATCACTGTTAAAGAATATTCCCTCTACGCTTTATATCTTCTTTTACATATCAGTTCTCATCAACCGTATTTGGGAATACATACAATATATAGAGTGTTTTCTATCGAACCATAAAGAGATTTTTTTTATGAAGAACTTCCGACTATACTATAACTATACTTCCGGTTTTTTTATATTCTTCGATTGTTGATGACAATCCTTGAACACAAAACAATATTGAAACTGTGCATTACTGTGAAATGGTCTTGATCCCGCTGCATCGTAAAACCGAAAGTAGACTGTTAGTGACTGCTCCTCCGTCAAGTATGGTGTCCGGATAAGGCCATTTGCAAAAGCGTGACTGCGCGTTAGTCACAACACGCCGTCACGCCAACAAGCAACGCGCCTTCGCGCAGACAAGCAACGCGCCAACAAGCAACACAGCGCGAAGGCGTGTTGCTTGTTGGCGTGATGGTGCGTTGCTTGTCTGCGCGAAGCTTGTTGGCGTGAGAGCGGCATAGGTAAATGTCTTCTTTATGAGGTTAAAATTATCATTTCAATTTTGAACAGTAGTTTCACAATAACACGCTAGCCAATAAAAAGAGTTTATCTCAAGAATTAAATGATCAGTTAGCTAATGAAAATAAATGATTTGGGAATGTAAGGGAAACCAGATTGTCTTTGTCAGCTTATGATCAAGAAATTATACTAGGAAAAAGAACGGATCAATTGCTAGAGTATCTCACAAAATTGAAACTAGACACAAATTGTGGAAGAATTGTTTGACGAACCAACTTAAGAAAAGTATGGAGATTTATTTTTTATAAAGGCATGGCTGTGAGGTCTACTATGATATGTACAGTATTCCAATTCAGTTTAGGCATGTATGACTTGGATCGAAACCGTAAGACATCTTTTAACTGCATTGAAAATATCGGAGATGTGATTATAAAAACCATGCTATGAATGTGAAATACAAATACCCCAGTGATAGCAGTCAAAATTACAGCAAATAAATTGCTACTGTATATCAGGTAATGTCTACGATGGAAAAAAAAAATGGCTGATTATACAATCATTTAATTTTTTAAGTGGTGATTTAACAACAATGCATCCCGTGGGGATCCGGGTTAGAATAGGTCCTCAGTACCCTCTTGCTTGTCGTAAGAGGCGACTAAATGGGGCGGTCCTTCGGATGAGACCGCAAAAAACCGAAGTCCCGTGTCACAGCAGGTGTGGCACGATAAAGATCCTTCCCTGCTCAAAGGCCATAAGCGCCGAGCATAGGCCTAAATTTTGCAGCCCTTCTCCATATGAGTGAAATATTCTCGTAATCAATATTCAATCAATCAATCTTAACAACAATGCTGATTGGATGAAAACTTCGTGAGATTTCTTTATTTAAAAAAAAAATGGTCCGGGAGTTCATCTGCACTAAGCACCCGGGGCTACTTTTCGCTGGAATGGGTCTGTCTTCCCCGTTGTTCCACGTCTCCTCTAACACAATGCAGCATGCATCGAGTCACCTCGTGTCCCCTTCCTTCCTATCTAACACAATGCAGCATACATCGAGTCACCTTTTGTCCCCTTCCTTCCTATTTAACAATGCAGCATACATCGAGTCACCTCTTGTCCCCTTCCTTCCTATCTAACACAATGCAGCATACATCGAGTCACCTTTTGTCCCCTTCCTTCCTATTTAACAATGCAGCATACATCGAGTCACCTCTTGTCCCCTTCCTTCCTATCTAACACAATGCAGCATACATCGAGTCACCTTTTGTCCCCTTCCTTCCTATTTAACACAATGCAGCATACATTGAGTCACCGCTTGTCCCTTTCCTTCCTATCTAACACAATGAAGCATACATCGAGTCACCTCTCGTTCCTTTCACTCCGTTTACCTCATCAAGATATATAGGGCTCATGGCGGGTGTGATCGGTCGATAGGGGATGCTTACTCCTCCTAGGCACCTAATCCCACCTCTGGTGTGTCTAGGGGTCCGTGTTTGCCCAACTATCTATTTTATATTGCTTATAGGAGTTATGAGATTGATGACTGTTCGTTATCTTCACCTTTCCTATCTAATTCATCTTTTAACCATTTGGCATCCAATGCATTTAATTTAGCTCAGCAACTCTACCTGACCTGAACACACAAACATTTTGAATTTAGTGTTGTTTTCATTGTTACGTACATGTATTCCTACGCGCCATTTACAAATGTTAATGAATGCTTTTTGATGAAAGAAATTATTTGTTTTACTATAGTAACTAAATATGTAATTAAATGATAAAATATGAATCTTACAATTCTTTTCTTGATGGCAGTATCATAGGAAAAATTGAACGCCAAAATAATTCTAAAATTCATTTTTTCAATTCACAGTAGTTAGGAATGTTAGTGCCGACCGTATTGCCGGATTTTCATTTTGCGAGACAAGGCCAGGCACGTAGCATTGTTTTTCAAAAGGAAGACAGCCACGGATCCAGCTTTTTTCGCCAGGGTGTGTCCAAAAGGCTGGAAATTTCTCCGTTAAAGCTGACATAAATTAATAAATACGTACACCTTTCTCATCTTATCCGCCATATTTCTCTCAGGTAGCCTAATTTACTCTACCCGTATATACCCGAAATGTGATTGTCACACCTGAGTGATTTTTCTAGGTGGACTCGACCAGTGCACATCTCCGATAGTAATATATAGGGAATGAGAAACACATTTAAAACATTATGCTTTCTTCAAAATTACAAAATATTTATTGTATACCAATGCAACATTCCGAAAGTTTAGATAATTTAGGGGAAAAAATGCAAAAAAAAAAAAGGAAGCTTTTCTTGCATACTTGCAAGTGCATGCAAGTATTTGCAGTTTCTTATGAAATAAAAGCGGAGAAATCATTTGCCAATTACATATTGATAAAATATAATAAGCAAAGAGCATAAAATATATTATTTATATCAATTCTTGCAAAATACAGGTCCATGTCATATGCATAATATGTAATGCACATGGCATATTCGACCAAAAAACCCCAAAAAACACCGTATCAAATACGGACGTCTATTCAACAGGTATCGGAGATGTGCACTTACCGAAAATATTAGATTCTCTTTATTCTGATAAATCCACGAAACAAAATGATAAACTCCATTTGTATATCATTAGAACTTTACAACACGTTGTCATTCCATTATACAGACTGCGACACACTTCACCCGTGCCAAACAGGTGTCTTCAATCAGGGGAGATGTCAGAGTCGAAAAGTTTCCTGTATTGAATGCTTGTCTGGTCGAGGTTTTGCAGTTTATAGAAATCGGGAATCTAATCATATACACTGAGCATCTGGTTGGATATATTGCGTGCTCAATTCAAAATTTATCGATGATCATATACAAATTTGGATATACAAATAAGGGAATAATGATCGAAAATATACATCTGTTTAAAAATGCGGGTATTATATTTGCAATCCATAATAAACAGTTGATTACACAGACACATATAAAAGGAAATGTATAAACGAAAATATAGTTTTATTGTTTCTTTGGGAACCACATAATTATTTACGATCTCTGTATGTCCATATTCATTGATTGAACAGGAGAGAGAG